>NW_024882652.1:0-224962 GCF_019059575.1 Amphibalanus amphitrite | reverse complement strand
GGAGAGAGAGGAGGAGAGAGAGAGAGAGAGAGAGAGAGGAGAGAGAGAGAGAGAGAGAGAGAGAGAGAGGAGAGAGAGAGAGAGAGAGAGAGAGAGAGAGAGGAGAGAGAGAGAGAGAGAGAGAGAGAGAGAGAGAGAGAGAGAGAGAGAGAGAGAGAGAGAGAGGAGGAGTGAGACACTGCGAGGCGAGGAAAGCCGTCGCAACTCACAATAACAGACTACACAAAAGACAAACAATAGCAGCTGACAAAAAAAGCCAGTCCTTGGGCGCCGGATGTGCCGTTCTCAGGACACGCTGTGGCACCCGTGACCCGTGTGACCTGTCACGCGGCGAGTCTCCTAATCAGCTGGGAGGTCGTGACCCAGGAGAGCGCCACCTGTCTGTCTCACCGCTCCTCCATCAGTGTTCGGCCCACTCCCTGATTGGAACCTCGTCACGAACCGTTCACCTGTCAACGTCCGGGGAGCTGGGATCGCAGCCACCGAGATGGAAATGCACCATCATATTCCACTCCCACCGTCTTCCGGTCTGGCAGGTGCGTCGTTTTCATGCAGGCGAGACCAATCAGAGATGCAAATCGCAGCTCCGCAGGTGACAAACTCTCGGAGATTTCCCGGTGTCATGTAACTTGCTGGCAGAAGACAGACTCACCACCTTGGTGGGAAGGTCACGTCACACCGCACGTGACGTCTGCAGCTGGCACCGTCACTTTCCGGTGCCGTCACGCGTGACACATTGCAATGGTTCGCGATGAGGGATGTAAATTCGCGGCGCCTCCGGGGCCGGCTGTCGGCTCGGTTATGTCCGACAGAGGAGACGAGCCCGACCCTGACCGATCTGACCGGACAGCAGGTGTTGCAGCCTGCCGACCGAGCGCACCAGCCTCGACAGGGACTGATAGCAGGACAGGAAGTGTCCTGGCTTGCCAGGTGCGACCGAATCGAATGGGCTGGCCCGGAAATTGATGTGGTCTGACTAGGAAATTCGTATGGTTTGACTCGGAAATTGACTCCTCTCGACTCCAACATGGATTGACGAGTCCAGACGATTCCGAGCAAGCCGCTGGTGAGTCTCGTAAAGTCAGCAGACTTGGAGATCCTTTCCGCGACATCTCGGCATTGCAAGGCGACGACGTTTCCTGCGGACTGTCCAGTCGGCGACAGGACAGCCCAACGATGCCAAGGCCGCTGACGGCACTGCACTGCACCCCTGCACGTGAGAGGGCTGAGAACAAGGGTGTTGTGAATGGTATGCGTGGCGCTCCGTGAGCCTGGTGAATAGGTGCCCGCTGCACTCTGTGCGTTTGCGGAATATTTATGAGTCAGAATTTCCGCCGGATCTGGGACCGACGTTCGTTCGCAGCCGCTTTTTCAAAAGGAGGTGTGGCATGTTGGTAGAGTTGTGTGAACTCTGTTCGCACTTGTTTATTCTGTGGAGTAGCCGTTACGCATACATTAGCATTCTTCTCTTGCGTTTTGATTCGCTTTCTGAGTTAGGCATAAGAGAGCTCGTTGAAATACAAACAACTCAGGTCACTGGCATATGGGCGGATAGCCTTGAATGTCAGCCTTCTTCCGGCTTCCATCCCTCTGTTCCAATGGTTGGCAGCCAGGGTCACGTTTTCAGTGCTCTGTGCACACATCGGTCAGCTCAATGCACTCGTCGTCAGTGCAGGGGCGAGGTGAACATGAATGTGCGTACTGCATGCGTGTGCGAAAAACTAACATCCATCCGGTCACTCAACTTTCTCGCAGCGTGGAATGGGCTCGCCTTAGGCAGCAGGATGATGGCAAGGTACCGGAACGAGCCTTTGCACCGTCATTTTCAGTCCGGAGGGCACGAGTGACATTGAAAGCAAGTGGTCGTTGACGGGTCATCAAACCGCTGCCGCTTCGGTCGGCGGTTGGATGGCGGCTGCCCTTTGCAGAGGGGCCGCAGCCGGGGGCCACCGCAGGGGCAGGATGTCCCCTTCTCACTCGCCCCTCCGGCCTCGGAAAGCCCGCGCAGTGCGCAGCGCCACTAAGTGGCAGCCACTGCGCGTCTCGGTTATGACGTATGCTGACCAGAACTTTGTAGTGGGTGTTTGCTCTTGCTTAGACCTTGAGCCAATGCAGCAATGGAAAACAGTATGCTTGCACGGTCATCAGTCTTCTGAGTAACTGTTCAATATTGGCCATCGGGCATGGTTATATACGGATACCGCCAATTAATCAAACCCTCTCCCTGAGCATTCTGTGGTCATTGACCGGCGCGCCGTGTACCCTGCGGCTCCACTGACGACCCGTATCGGACACATACGGACCCGGTAACCACTGTTCCCTTGATGAGAGCCGTCCAGGTGATCTGTGGCCCACGCCGGCGGTCACGGTCGCCCCGAGCGCTCCTGCATGAAATGATGGATTATTACCGAGTGAAGTCGGCCGCAAGAGACTACCCGGAATACTGAACCCCAGCTCCGGCAGCGCTGAATGGAGATGTCAATGTAAATCGGGTGAATAGACAGCTGAATTCACGAATAAGCTGTAGATGCATTGACATTGTAAAAACTAGGATTTTCCGTTTTCTTCATCTGCACGCGATCCAAATCGATTTTCTTAGATCGTCGGTGAGCAATTTGTCATCGCTGTCACCATGCGACCCGGGTCAAAGCATCATGCAAGGCCGGGTCAAAGCACTTTCTCATTTCACCAGACACCGTCCAACCTGTCTGGCATGGTGGGTTCATGTGCCGAAATGCAGCACATCTTGTGAAACGCGGCGCTGTCTGCCGGACGAAACTGCCTTCTAGGAGCGCCTCAGTCTTCTCAGGCCGGTTACCCACTATCAGGTCGGATTAGGGCCGCTTTATGCGTCTGGCTATGACCAGAAGCAGGCGGTTTCTATTTGAAGGCTGTCTGGCCATGTAGCGGCTGCATGATTCATAATCAGGTCGCGATACCTCATATCCGAGTTTATTGCCACGTACTATATATCCCCGTAAAGTAGCTTAGCCTGGGTAGTTCAGACTAATGAACTGCTTCGGTTAACTTTGAATGTTAACCTTTTCTCGGACTTCTACGTGGGAAAGTCAAGGAGGAATATCATAAGGCTATCAATTTTGGTATTATAGCTACCGGTACTTACTGCCACGGGTGGAGAATTGTGCTGGACTGGGGGTGCTCGAGCTCTCCCAATTCCACGCCGGCCACGCCGGCTTGGCTTTGGAGCCGCGGCCGGGCGGCGCGGGTCAAGGTCACCGCTAGGCGGCGGCGGATTTGCTGCGCCCGAGCACCCCCAGCTGGTCACAATTCTCCACCTATGCTTACTGCAATTACGATAGAATATTAAAACATTTGCACTACATTGCTTAAACGCAATAGCTATTGCTGTGCGGAGATATATTAATATCACTGGGAAGTGAAAGACGGCTCTTGTTGACCGATCTTTAATTGAAAGGAGCTCATTTTGGTGCAGACAATATCGTCAATTACGTAAACGAAACACTATAGTGAGCCTTCCTGCGCAGCTTATCGCAAACACTGTACTTTTGCAATCTATGGCAACTCCTTACATAACACAGCAATTAAACAAATATACGATAAAGCAGCCTGCGATTTGTCTTTATGATTCCAAGTAACACTGGAATGTTGACAGCAGTGCTTTATCCAGAATTTGACCAGGGTGTGGTATAGATGGGAACGATTACTAGCAGCTTTGCCTATTTATAGGTAGGGGACGGGTATGGAAAGAGATACGGAATAGGAAATTTGATATGGCCCATCACATTTACCTTGTACATAATTGATGCTGAAGCCAAATGTGTGTTAGATCGTATATTTGCATATGTGTTGCAGATGTCATGGGTTTAGAGTTTCGACCTTCTCCTTACTAGTTTTGTTTTATTTTATGGTCTCTTTTTATACGAAATTTGTCAAATATCTCTGAATGCCTGGCAGAACAGACGCTCATGCTTCATCGGCTGTGAATTATTCGCCCTCATCACTGAACCGGGCACTTAAGCTTTAGCATAATTTATTTTTATGGACAGCATTAGCCATACTCTGGTCCACTTTATTCCATGCGCGCTCTACTCCACTTCCCTGTGATGTGGCAGGTTTCAGCAGTCTATTTCAGCGCTCGGCCACCTGTGACCCCTCGGGCAACTTTCCTGATAATTCCTCCCATCTCCCAGACGAGCAGTCTACTGCCCACTCCCCTTCGGCCAAATGATGAACTGACGGCTCATAAATTGAGGTGTTTAGGAGGTGCGTGGAATTATAACCAACGCATTGTACTTTTAATGTGCGTCGACCGCTCCTCACGCCATAAATTCCGATTGGAGGCACGCACATGCGTGAGCGCCGGGCGGGCGGGCCCGAGGGAGCGCCCGGGGCGCTGTCTGGCCAGCCCGCTGCGGCGGCGGGTCGTCGACCCGAGACCACCTCGTCGGCCGTCCGTCGCACCCCGGCCATGACAGGCGCACTGGGGCGAGCGGCGAGCGCCATTGATGCGGCAGGGCCGGCCTTCGAGGCGTCGTCCCATGGCATCCCGTCTCCTCCGCCGCCTGAGCTCCTCCCCGCCTCGCGTGGTGCCAGCCGAGACCATGTCACAGACGCGGAGCCAGTCTGTCTGGAGCGCTGCAGCACCGTCTCCAACCACGTCACCTAGTCCGCGCCGAGACCCTCCGCTTACTACGAACTCCTGCCGAGTCTGCGACCAATGACCGAGCGTGTCACGACTCTGGGAGCTGAGTCACCCTCCACCGCCGCCTCCGAAGCTGCTCCCCAGCTCAGACACGCGTCATCTCCGGCCGGAATCGGAGCACCTGGGACTGAACCTGCTGTCCTTGGCCGGGCAATGAGAGACCGCGGGCAGCGCGGCCACTGCAGTGCTGCCCAGCGACAGGGCCGACCGGCCTTGTCTGGAATTACCCTGTGCCGTGAGCGCAGTGTTTTGCCGCCGCCTGTCTGGCAGGGATTATCTGTCCATCCGTCGGCGGTCTTGTGGTAGGACAGAGCCTCCCACAACAGCGCGGCCTGGTAAAGGCGCAATCACGCGTGTGCCGGTCTTACCGACACAGGCCGGCCGCCATAGAACGGTACAGATGTGGTGAGGGTACAGAAAACAGGCGCATTTGTGGAGTAGAGAGGGGCCTGTCGCGACGCAACACCCCTGGACAATGTAATCAATGGGTTCGTTTGTACATTGTCCACTGTCGAGTTCCAAAGAAAAAATTGCGAAAGTCTTCGACAGGAGTACAAATATTTTCACTACCTTACGTTATCCACGATAATACGAAAAAGGCATACGGATACCCTGGCTCGGGAAACATAAATCGCAAGGATAAGATTACTTGTCAGCTGGCAAGCGTATAAAGGAGTAGATTCCAATGTTTTGCAGCATTAGTTACGGACAGGTAGGTATTTTGTGCGCGCAGGATGACTGTTGAGTTTCGCGTTATGTAATGTGTTGGCGAATGTCTTCCCTGCCTGTACCTATTAGCTCATACGTTGCGAAACAAACAAGGGTAATTATACTGAAAACCAGTTGGACCAGCTATTTTCTGTCTGCTGATAGCAATATGATGCGTAATAAGAGACTGCATGTAGAGTGCCTCTGCACCAAAACACCAAAAATAAGCATGGTTACGTAACAACGCAACATCCGAGTTCTATTTATGTTGAACACAATTTTTGAGCCACGGGCGAGCAGCATAACAACAGCTGCGGCATTCGTTTACCCCAGCGCATGTTCTTGCAAATGCAGACATCGTACAAAATATTTGTTTGATTTAAAAACAACCATATCAAACCACCTCTCCACCTCTCGCCCGGCAGGTATCGGCATTGACGACACGTTCGTGATGCTGGCGGCGTGGCGCCGGACGCGCCTGCAGGACCCGGTGCCGGTGCGGCTGTCGCACGCCTACGAGGAGGCGGCTGTCTCCATCACCATCACCTCGCTGACCGACATGTTCTCCTTCTGGGTGGGCGCCGTCACGCCCTTCCCCAGTGTGCAGATCTTCTGCGTCTACACCGGTGAGTACCTAACTAGTTATATGACATTCTGTCTACCTGTCTGTTAACCCATGTCAATATTTCCCTTTTTTATCAATTTCTCTGTCCATTTTCTTTTTATTCATTTCCTTTTCATCTCTTCCCTTTTCTGTAGCCTCCCTTCTACTTCTCTTTTTTTTTACCTCTTGCCCCGTTTATATTCTTCTCCACCTTTCAACACACTGCTTACTGGCAGACTTCCAAAATTAGACGTCACTTAGCGGTCACAGTTTTCACGTAACCGCAGCCTAAGAACAGGGTCCTTCGTTGGTGAAGTTACTCGCCCTTGCAGTTTCGACACGGCCTGTCGATTGTAGACGGGTAGGTGCGTGTTATCGTAGCCAGTGAGGTGAGCCCCAAACTGCCGGCTGACTGCTGACGCTGAGTTGCGGAGTTGTTTGTGCTCTGCCTCGTATAGAAAGTCGTCATTTTCCGATTGAAGTGGTGCCGAGTGTCTGTTGTGCGGCGTGCGTGTATGAGGCAGTGTGATTTAGGACGCCCAGCGAGGAAGAATGAAGATGAGCTGACGATATTCGTAACCAGTGGTGTATAGAATTACGTTGAATAATTTTCCCATCAGTTGCCTGCTCAATTGTCCTCCAGTTGTACGGCTACGCTTTTTCTCTTTGTAAATTCAGCATCAAAATAAGACATTTTACTCTTGTGCGGCCTGTCAATTTCTTACATACAATAGCATCAATTGGTTACACACAAATTTGCTTTTAAAAGTTTCTTAGACTCGCCTTAGTGTGAGTGCCTACGCTAACGCCAAGGACCTAATTACGTTGTACGCAGCAAACCGATCTGCAATGCCGCGACCTTGCAAGCTACAACCACCAACCATAGATTGTAGGCTCTGCGCGGCACCTGCGAAACCACTTCCTGGAGTCACCTTGTTGCGTCTCTTACGAGTCAAACGCGTCTAGTACGGTTGGGTGGCTCTCATATACGCACATTTCCGCAGACATTTCCGCTCTCGGATATACCATTCGCGGTATCTAAGATTGAAGACGCAGTTAGGCCACTCGCATACCGTTTGCGATACTCAGACTGCACCCCCGGCACAGTCTGGCCACCCGGACATACCAGAGCGGTACTCAGACAGACAGACTGCACCCCCAGGCGCGCGCCATGGTGCCCCCTCCCTCTGTGATAGTTATACATGGATTGTCCTTGGCTATGCTGGCCTGGTTCTGTCAGGCGGCCATTTCCGACGCCCGTGGTGTCGGTTACGGATGGAGCATACATCACGCCAGATGGTCCGGGAACGCCGAATAGGTGTCTGCTATAGCCGATGTAGGTTCAAGGAGAAACGGTGAGGCGAATCGTGGATATATATAGGTACGGATGGTAATTATGATTCTGCGATGCTTCCTTCAATGGTAGAACCGCAACCATCTGTCATTTTGATGTGGAGTCTACACCATGCAGTAACTGCAAGAAATTTGAACTGTACTAACAATGCTTCCCGTTATTTGTAACATCCGCAGCTGGAAGACATTTGAGCACTCAATGTGTTGCATTGATGGTGTTCTTTACGGCAGTCCAACAGGGGACGAACACCAGTCCCACACTTCCTTACATAGGTGCAACTGGGTTCAGTATTCTGCTTCGGCAACAGTAGTCAAACCAGCCACTTTCGCCATTCTGTTTAAGCGTATATGCAATTCATGAACTTCCCTCTCTGCCGTCTGAGCAGCTTGCTGTACATCATTGTTACGCTGGGCATTGCACTTAAAATGCGTCTGTCCTTGAGGATGTCAGACTAATTTACATATGTGTGTCATGGCCTAGCGCCGGCTGCGCGGCTGGTCAATGCGAATCGCATGGCTGGCGGTCGAATCAGTATCCTGTCCGTCAACGCGCCGTCAACGCTCATTTACACATGCATTGCACGCCATTTCCTATGCCTGTGCAAAGTTTACTTTTTGTCTATAGCTGTCTGACCTCGTATGACCCCGTCTCCGTTTATTTGACCCGACTAACCACATCTGACCCCGTCTAACCCCATCTGAGCCCGTCTAGCTTTGTCTGACCCTGCGTGACCCCGTTTGACCCTGTCCGATTACGTCTGGCTCCCACAGCGTCGATTTATATTCTGCCCTGTCTGCAGGATTAGGGACTGTCTGTGCATGCTCTGCGGGTGTGTTGACCCTCGTGTCTGATTGTCTGGGCAGCCCTCCGATGCGGCTGTCCGCTGCAGAATCGTGTCTGTCTGACTGCAGAGAGACATTTGTGACCTCTGTACCGATGTGGCGGCTTCCTGCGGTGTCGGGTGCTGGACCCAGCAGGGGTAAATGGGCGCATTACGGCCATCCGGCCTCCCGGAGAGCGGTAGGCATGTGGAGCTCTCGGTGCGAAGGAACGGAGAGTTTCGGACCTTTTGGTGCGAAGAAACGAAGCGTTTCATGCTTTTTTGTAGCGAAGAAACTGAGAGTTTCATAAGAGCCTCAGTCATTCCGTTCAGTCCGTGGCTCTGGGCTCATTTGGTGTCGGATTCCCTGCTTGCACCTTAAACGGTTTCGATTGACTCCGAACTAATTTTATGTTACTTAGTTTGAAACCTCAAAGTTAATTAAGGACTGTTTTATTACCAGGTCAATATGCTATCGACAAATTTTGATATGTTTTGCTTCGGAACCCGTTTAAAAGCTTTTAGATGACCTGCTTTTTATAGACGATCGTATCACCCGCACTACATCAACCAGGCACAGGGGCGGATCCAGAAAATCTCCAAGGGAGGGGCCATTAGAAACCAGGAGGCCCCCCCATAATCCCACCTGTTGGAGGCCCCATCTTACCACTTGTTGGGGCCCCCCAAAAAAAACTGCGTCTATTGAGCAGCTTATCTAGCTGTTCAGGCAACATCTCAACATCTGTGCAGGCTTGGAGGCCCTCTGTGCAGGTTAGGAGGCCCTGTAAAAGTGGTCATCTCTGTGAGTATAAGAGACCTCCAAGTTATGAAAAGCTTTACCAATCTTCTAACAAAGAAGTCTTCTCAGCTAGTCTTCTAAGAAATAACTAAGTGGTAGGTAAAAAAAAAAACTCATCGGATTTCGGCCACTTTATTTTCAGGAGGCCCCCTTTTCAGCTTTTTAACTTTTTAACTTTTTATTTTATTTTTGAAAAAAGATCGGCCAAGGGGGGGGCCATGGCCCCCATGGCCCCCCCTTGTATCCGCGCCTGACCAGGCATGGGCAGCTTCCCGTTCCATTATCAGAACCATTTCTGGTCGTCCTTCTCAGTGACAACCGTGATTTGTTACGTTAGATAGCCAAATCGTTATGCGTCCCTGAATAGACGACATCAGTGATATCTATACGGTGAAGCCGATAACTGCATGTACACAGCTGACCTCTATGGGATTTTCAGGCATTCCTGCATGTCAGATGGTATGTAAACATAACATTCCTTGACTTCCAAATGTGTCGTGAAACACAACTTCGCACATGGAAGGCAAGTGCATCAGGTGTTAATCCCTCCTAGTCGCGAGCATGAAATCTTTCCTTTAATGGCACCGATGTTGTCTGTGTGACGTCGTGAATGACGTAAGTGTTTCTGCCGTCTGTGGTGTCACTTGAACGAAATATCATCTGGTACAATATGTCACAACCAGGTTACCGTCGTCACGCTAGAGCAAGATCCAAAACCAATCAGCCTTCGGCTTAAATGAAGGCGAATGGTGATATATTTCTCCTTTCGGTCTCGTCTTCAAGAAGGATCCTTCCTTGCATCTCCGCTCCCCTTCTATTGCGCTGCTCAAAACCCATTCATCAATCGGGCAATAAAGGGCAGACCAGGCCGCCTATGAGGTCTGTGAGCCTGCAGAGGGTATTTCCAAGGGCAGCAGCGGTCAGTCGCCCATGCTGCAGAGCTGCCTCCCTCCCCGCCGTGACCAGCACTCAGGGTCTCCTTCCCACCACCCCGTGCCGGTTACAGAGGGCATGGCGGTGCCGGGGGCAATGTTTGAGCAGATGACGAGTGCCGCTCGACTGCATATGCAGCCGTTTGAGATCCGTGAGCGGCGGGAAAACCGACTTTTTGCTCTCCTGACGTCACAAAACCGCTTTGTTTTCGACGAATACGCGTCGGGCTAGCTTGGAAACAGGGAGGATCATCCGAGTAGCGCGCCGATATGTTGTGTCATCGCTGCTGAAGTGGCGTTAAGCGTTTGTTTTGAGGTGCGCCCAGAGCTGGAGGACCCTTTCCTTCATCCGCATTCGTCCGGCACGCCTCCTGCGTCAATCCTCTCCATTTATTGTGTACGAGCCGCGCGCTGTTTCGTCATCGTCTGACTGACATTAAACAGAAAAGCCTTGAATCCAACTCGACAACAATACTGTCATCATACTGTAGGCAATGACCTCTGAAAACCGGCTGAGACGTAGCGTTTCGTCTTTCCTGTATCCTTCACCTCAGCAATGCAGGGTTCAACCTCCTACCCTCCCCACCCTACTCTGAGCCTGGTCGGCCGGAGTCCGGAGCTCCCACGATGGGTCCAGAGAACGGCCCGGTGCGCTGTTTTCGTCTCTGCGCCGCTTCGTGAGCAAATCTGGCTGTCACGCGGCTGGCGCAGAATCATGCAAGCGAGGATGTTAGTCGGACGTCGCTCTGTTAGGATTTGGCTCCCTAGTGTCTGCCACCGGGTCAAGGAAGGAACATTGCCCCAACGTAACCCGTCTTCGGAGCTTAGCCCGACTAAGCCAGGGCACCGATCTTCGTAAATCCATCGGCCGGGACCAGGGTTGTATACGACTCAATCAATAGCAATCAATTCAATCACGACAAATTTGGGAAACCAATCAAATCAATCAAGTCAGAGCAGTTTTCGGGAATTGATTCAATCGACTCAAACGCGACCATGAAAGGAATCAATCAACTCAATCAAACGACTCAAACCAAGACATACATTAGGTTTTTTGCCCAACCAACTTGGAAAAGTGTCCATAGCAGTCTGGTGTACCTACCTACCTACCTACCTACCTACCTACTTACAGAAGAAACATAAAAATATTGTCTTTAAAATTATAAATTGCCATGCCATTCAAAGATTCTATGTTATAAGGAAGGATACCTAGTGATGGACAGGTGGATCATGATATTGAGGTTCAATGGGTAGAATTGGAGCAGAAGTTTCATTTAATGGGTGCAAAATAACCCAGTAGTTGATTCGCCCCTTAACCCAAATACCACCTTTCACCTAAAAGTTGTCAATTTAATTTTGGCCATATTCCAGCTAAGTCATCAGGCCATCTACCCCATGTAAAGCCCCTGTCTGTCTCTTATGTGAGTTATGCTGAGCTCTTCTGAAATGAACCCTAGACATAATGAACCTAGCTAGGTTTCATGCCACACTGACACCATATGAAAGTGTTGAAAATGTGCTACAATTTTGACAACTTCATTAGGTATGCTTTATGAAGACAGCAGGAAAGCAGGTAGGTACCTACTTACCTGCATAGATGTGTCACTGGCTACCAACAGTATCAACGAAGGTAGATAGGTTATATGTGAAGAATTCAAAACATTTTATTGCAATACAATTTGAAACTGTTAGGACTGGGGGATAGGGATGAGGATTAAAAATATATTTAAAAGGAAATGGAGAGGGCAGGGACTCTGGAACCACAGGATAAGTTAAGGACAAAGGAAGTAGGCGAAAACGACACGGTGCGACTGCGAAAAAACAAAGAAAACGTTTTGCCTTGGTTTTGCCAACAAGTATGCTAAGCTTTTATAAATGCTTATTCTACGTCTTTGATTTTTTTGGTAAGATGACGTCATTGATAATCATGTAGTATGGTAGATTATCATAAAATAAATCGGTTGTACAACACCAATTTCGTTTTAATTATTATTTCATTTGAAATAAAACCACTTTGTAATATTCGGTAAAATATTTTAAGGAAAATGAAATATATTAAATATGTTATGCTTAGGCCATGGAGAAAAGGATCAACAAACGTTCTGCTGCAAATTAAACAATGCAGCAAATTTAGCGAGACGAAAACGGCGCTTTTGTTTCAGTTATTTTTGTAGGGGTTTCAGATATTTATAGAGTTCAGTGGGTTGTTTCAAGGCCCTGGTTGTTTCTGATGAGATGTGGAGATGTGGATTATTAATTAATCACACTTTATTAGTATATAGGGCCTTGCACTTTATTATCTAGATTTAAAAAAAAAACGTTCCCTGCTGAGTGCAGAAAGGTAGGTAGGTGCATCGCCAGGTTCTATCACCAGGATTGGAGCAGTTATTGCAGTTGAAAGTCAAAGTTGGCTGTTCATGTTTAGGCCCTGTTCTTTATTTGGCCATCTACCCCATATTGCAGTTGTGATGACAAGCAGTTTTCAGTGTAGTTTTGTGATCTTTGATGTCATCAATTGGTGTCATTATTTTTCGTCAACTAAAACTTATTTGAACTTTCCATTCAATCGACTCAATCATACGAGTCACTCTAATTTTCGGGAATCAAATCAGTCAACCAGTCGCTAAAGTCAAACGAGTCAGTCAACCAGTCATCTCGAAAAGTCAATCGACTCAATCCAATCAACTCAAAATACGCGTTGAATCAAATCAATCAATTCAATCGACTTGATTGGTATACAACCCTGGCCGGGACTTTGCTTCTGACTGGCATTGTTGCTTTCCGGTTTTCCGTACCGGTACGAGGAGCTGCGTTGTGCGATGATGTAATTGCACGACTCAAGTGCACGAAGCACGGAGGGAATCCAGTATGCGGCGGTTTTTTGACGTTAAACCGCTACCAAACGCCATATAGCATCGTCTTCGTATCTTTTTTTTT
Source organism: Amphibalanus amphitrite (assembly GCF_019059575.1). Taxonomy (NCBI): domain Eukaryota; kingdom Metazoa; phylum Arthropoda; class Thecostraca; order Balanomorpha; family Balanidae; genus Amphibalanus; species Amphibalanus amphitrite. The sequence goes on along the minus strand of NW_024882652.1, from coordinate 212,124 downwards.
GGTCGAAAGCTTACGCAACAGCGCTGCTTAAACAGCATTTGGGATTTGTTTACCGCCGTTTCTTGCTTTGATCGACGCTTCACGTCCTACTGCTTTGATGCAAAAAAAAGTATTTTGTCGGCCAACGATACCTAAATTCAGTCTCGAGCTGTCCTGGCACCTGGCATATCATCGCTAACTGTTACAATGCTGTGGCCACCCTGCTTCCACGTTCCATTGCTCGTCACTCCCTCAGAATGAAGTCCTGCATGTCCGCCACTAGGAGGGCAATCACGCCACCGGGGCTGAGGTCTGCCACGCTTGACCGAGCACCGGTCAGCCCTTCCGACGTGTCTGCCCTTGACTGGGCTGTCCATCGCTCGTTCGAGCACTCGGCCACAGACAGTGGGGTGGGGCAGCACTTCTGCACGAACTTGCCCGGCCGTCTGACCCCGCCCCTCCCGGGCACCCCTCCCCGGACCCCCTCCATTCCCAGGCCTGTCTGAAGGTCAAGGTCACCTGAGATCGAGCCCAACCGCCGTGGGATTGCGTAAGAGGGCGTTCGATTTAGCTCGCGCAGCTTGGGGCACTACAGTTCAGGGCAGCGTTCGGGTCCCCATGAATGAATGGCAGGCGGGTCATGACCCCTGGGGGTGGCCCGCTTACTAACGGGAGGGGCCGGGTCAGCACGGGGTCAGATCGGGGTCAGATTGGGGTCATTGCAGCGCGCCTGGCAACGGGGAGGAGCGCCAGGAGCGAGTACGGGACTGGCTTACGGAGACAAACGCAGGAGGCCGCGGGAATGGGCAGGGTGTAACCGAGACATTTCGGAGATTGGACTACCTGATGCTGACGGATGAACCTACATGGCATGGTTGAACCTGAATGCCTACATGGTTGATTGGTATTGTCTAGGTCATGGCCGATTTGTGGGAGAATATCTATTTTAAAAGAGAAATTCGCCCGCACCGCAAGGAATAGTTGGAAATGTTTCGGGCTCAGTTCCCACTGCTAAAGACGCCTTTTATGACAGGGTGCGGTGGCGACCCAGCATTGCAGACAATCATGTCGCCATGTGGCATGCTAGTTGTGAGAGGCTGTTATACAGTTTTTCAGCCTATTGGGACCGGACAGCAGATAATTAATTCGTTTCGGATTAATAAATAGTTGGCGTTAGACGACGGAAGTAGACGAAGACGGTGAACAGTAAACGATAAACTGATAACACAAAAAAGTAGATAAAGGACACTGGGACTGAATTACCAAACACGCATTCGGCCGTGGACGTCAAACAGCTGAGAGATAAAGGCGACCAGGAGCCAAATTACAGTTACAGCGGTCCCTGGAAAACCTTCACCCCCCTCCCCCACCAGTCCGCCTGACCTTTCCGGCGGCGTTCGGACCAGTTCTCGGACCAAACTGACGGTCCTGTCCCTGACCAGACCACCGGCGGACCGACCTGACGGATGGCCGGTCTAGTGCGACAGCTGGCTCCGGAATCGAAGCGACCGCGATCGCAACTTGGCCATGACGGTGGTCCCCGCGAGCACTCTGTGTAGAATTGATGGGCTACAGAACACGAGCCCAAGTTGCAGCGCGGTCCTCCGATGGCCAGAAGCCTGAATAGCCTGATGAATGGCTACATTAGTGACGGTAATTATGTGTGTATTCTCGCCTGTAGTGTCTCATTAGGCGCAGCTGTCCGAAGAAGTGGCGTTCGAGGTAACACCGCCGGCGCTTGCACCACATGGGTGGCGAAACTGAGAAGGGAGGTCTGTGCTGTGGACAGGCCTTCACTGGCCATATGTCGCCTCGCCCGTGTGAGGGCCGTGGACAGCCGTGGACACCCGTGGACGCCCGTAGATCACCGAGTAACGCAATGACCCGCTGGGACACGGCTTCTTTGCCTGTCGCTTGCCGCTCAGACTGTTGTCATATCCTCTCCGGTCTCTGATGTCACATCCAATGCTCGCCGTCGTTCAAGGGCGATCGATGATGTAGCATGCCACGATGCCGTTGGGTACAAACGGCTGTCAACAGGCTTTCGAACCCTCAGGGATAGCTGCTACGGCAAGACGAACGCTGGTCGTTCCGACGTGTTTTCCTGGGCGAAGAGGCTCGCCCGGGTGTGCTTAATAAATTATGAACAGCTGCTCGTACGTTGCACGCCGTTGCAGTATTGATTTCAGTTGACGTCATAGCCCGTTAGCGGGAACTCTCATATATGCAGCCATTTTGTTGTCATTAAAACACGTCTTGGCAATCCTTTGATATTTTAGGCTACCGTTAAAAGCCAACTTGTAATAAACGCGACTGCCAGCTTGCAAGCAAAGCTCAGTTTTGATAACATTGTTGTGAAGCCCCGGCCGGCAAAATAAGCCCGTGGCAAGAAGTCCTCATGCATCACGTGACGAATATTCGGACGTTCTGATTCATCATGACGTCAAAAAATTACGAAATCGTCTGTAAACATCTCAGGTAACCATGGCAACCCCCTTTGTTCCGTTACAGGCATGTCTGTGGTGTTCACCTACCTGTGGCACGTGACGTTCTTCGGCGGCTGTATGGCCGTGTTCGGCTATCTGGAGGAGCAGGGTCGTCATGGAGTGACCTGTCGTCCCGTGCTGCCCGTCTCCCAGTCAGGTGAGGGTCTGCCGGACACGGGGATGGTGACGGGGCGGGGTAGGGGGATATAAGGAGGGGAGGGACCACCGGAGTGGGCAAAGGCGCAAAGATGAGTCGGGAAGGGACGGGCAGGATAGTTCGGGACTGGCAGGATATGCCCGTACTTTACCCCGATAATTATTTTTTATCTCTATTTCATTGTAGTTTGATTCCTTCGTTTTTTTTTTCATTCACTGCGCGCACCCACTGTCTCCAAGCATATTTGCGTCTATGTAAACATCCTACCCGTCATCCTCCAATGCACAGAGCTCTCTCATTCTCCGTGACCCTCCTTCTACTCGGCTTACCTGACTCGAGTTTTTGCCGTCACGATGTTGGCTATACAATAAAGAGCCATTAAGCTGTTGTGGGATTATGTTCATCTCGCAATAGATGGACGATGGAGGCTGGCGAAAAGCTTACACCGTTTTCCATGTTCGTCCTCCCCAGCCCCACCATTATGCCACTTACCCCCACCCACCGTCAAATATAAATCTATGCAAAGTGAGCGCTGTGATACATCAGCATCATTTAGCTGCAGCTTCTCCCGTCAGGACGTGCAAAGCACAAAGGGATCCCTTCATATGATGGACTGCCCCTGCGAACATACCCACTCGTGTAATTGTTCACAGATTAATGACGAGACACCTTCCACATAATTAAGTACCACCTTTAAATAACGAATTGATACCGAAGCCTACGCATATTAAGAAATGAGGGCCTTGATGTGCGTACGGGCGACTGCCAAAGACCACCCTGTACAAGTGGTGATAAATTCCGGTAGGTATGATGTTCCCCTCTCATCCCCCGAGGCAGTGCCTGTCCCACAGGACCATACGTTTGTAAAGATCCTTGAGCTATCTCTTCGGACCGTACAGGAAGTTGGCTAATGATCCATTTCTATTCAGTTCGAGCAAGTTCCGGAAACCATTCATTTAATTCATTATGCACATGCAATTCGAGCAATTGTTTCGTAATAGGGTGAACGGTAAGCGTTTGGAAGAAACGAAAGAGCTGTCGATTCCTGGCACTACCTACACTTTCTAACCATATCTCCGCTAATTATCCCTTACGGCCTTGTCGCATGCACCCTAAGAAGATCATACGCTCATAAGAACCACTTCAGTACTTCATTCATCCAAACTCCTACTCTCAGTCGCGTTTCCGGGACATTTCATCCCCGCCCTCGCTCGATTTCAGTACTCCATCGCACCCGTTTCTTGATCGGCATTCCCGCAGCCTTGTCTGCTCGCACGTAAACGAGCTACCATCGGGCACGGGGGGCGATTCGGCTGATAGGTGTCTGGTGGCGGCCCGGTGACCCGGCTCGCCGACCCTGGCCCGTGGTGCAGTCGAGGTCACGGGCGCTGCGCCGCTGCACTGTGGCCGGCCGACCGAGCGCTGGTTCTTGCAGCTGTGAGCGCAAAAACTGGCACCCGGGACGTCCGGCCGCGTCACTGAGGGACCTTAGTGTCGCCGCGATCCTGGCACGTGCCGATGAGCCCCGTGTCCGGGTGGGTGGATTGGGTCACCTGGCCAGCCGGGTAGGTACCAACGGGATGGTAAGTTGTGCAGGTATTTTACACAGACTGTTCGACCATGTTCATTCGTCTGTGTGGGTGCAGTGCACCCTTGTGGTCGCTGTTATGCATTGGAGCGGAGAATACGAGCATATCCGACTGACTCAAACAGGTTAATTGAATTCCTGCCTTCTCGCCTGTTGACTCGGGAAGGTAACCACACTGAAGGTACGTTGTAGTCACGAATCACGTATTCCTCGACCCATGACGGTCCTTGTATGTCGCAATTAACAGTTTACATTTATCCGATTTACAGAGGACAGAGGGTGCTGGTACCAGCTCTGCTGTTCCGGAGGAATCTCCAAGTCGGACCCATGGAACGAGAAGGACAATAAGGATCACATCATCATGGTCTTCTTCCGGGACGGCGTGGCTCAACTCCTCAATATCCCGGCCATCAAAGGTACGCGTCCTAACTGGATCACCAAAAGAATCATGATCCCTTCACACATGCATATGTTCAGCCAACTACAGTAAATAACTTCAATTTTATTGCTGAAAATTAATAACAAAAATTAAAACACGGCGCCCATCTTCAGTAAATGTCATTTTGTTTGATGCACGACGCCTCCGATCTCCTTAGAATAAACCGACGAGTTCCAAAAAAATATAGGCTCACAACGTCTCCGATGACCTCATCTATCGGTATGTAGTGGCTACAGGTGTTTCAGTAAGCACATCTGAATTTAAAATCACCTGGATACACGAGAAATATCTTACAAGTCCTCTGACGTGCCATCAACGCAACACCTGTAGATCTGGTTTCCTTTGCATACCAAATAACAGAATGCATTTGCTGGCTGCACTCGTGACACAAACTTGTGAAAGCTTCCGACTGGTTGCCGTAAATATTTTTTTTTATTTGTAAATTATCCCAACTGTCGCTCTTGAATCGATGAATTTCCACATTTAAAACCCACAACACAGTGGCTGTATTTCGCACCGTTATAAATAAACCGATGCTCGTCAGCATCCTTTCAAGCTAGTTACTTTGACCGATTCCCTGCACTTCACTTCATCCGGCCGTTGCTGTCACTGACTCTGCCCTCCCCCACAGCGTTCGTCATCATGGTGTTCCTGGTGTACCTCGGCGTGGCCATCTGGGGCTGCACCATGGTCAGAGAGGGTCTGGAGCGACGCAGGCTCTCCAAGGACGACTCGTACTCAGTCCAGTTCTACGACGTCGAGGATCTGTACTTCCGAGAGCATCCGTACAGAGTACAGGTGAGGAGGTGCCGCCTGGTTTACGCTCATCTCACTCAAGCAGTGGTGGTGGATAACCTTTCGTACCACCGATACCTCGGTCACTGCTCTTTAGCTCAGTTGGAGATAACGCATCGGTTGAAGTGCCCTCGAACCCCAACGTGTTCTGGTGTCAAGAAAACTGCCTCATCTATCAGTCAATAGTCCACTTACAAAGCTGTCATGTAGACTGCTCATCGCCGTCGTATGAACCCAGCTGGCTCGGCTGTCACAGTACCGATCAAGATACGCACGGTGACACTCCCTGCATGGACACACCTGCCATTCAAACAGCCAGGTGCGCCGTCCAGTGACTGTCTGTGCCATTAACGTTCCTTCGAGCCCCGGGGCATAGCGACGGCCTGTCAGCGGACTGGAAAATCCCGCCCGCTGTGACCGAGCCCTGAGCGTATGCAGTTGCTGTCATGATAGCGGTAAAGTGCAGTGAAGGGGAGGGGTATGATGACCGCACCGGCGACGTTCAAGGAGGGGCGTCATTGATGACACTGGCCGGCCAGACGGGTCATGCAGCTCACGTTGTACCCCGCCACGCCACCGTCTGCGGGAGGTGTGTCTGGGTCAGCCCTGTCGGCGCAGATGCAGGCATCCATAGCTGTCAGCTCTGAAGGTGCGGCTCGTAACATTTCGACGCGCTAATGCGTGAGAATGGGCGGGACCTTAATGTTTATAGTTGGGGACACATGTCGTCGGAGGGTATGGTAAGCTTAATTGAAGAATAAAACTGACCAGATGAGCATGCTAATATGCGTCACATGCTAGGTTAGTGTTGCTTATAAACATGGCGGTATACCTAGACAAGGCAGCAAATTAAATAGTCAATTTTTACTAGTTTTTTTTTTTTGGTTTAGATGCCGCTTAGGAAGTTACCTATCGGTATTTTATTAGCGCATGCAACAATGACAATTGAAATTGAAAGTGTGCATATGCATAAACATATGTGCAATGTGCATTGTGCAATATTGAGCATCTTATTAAAAGTCACATCGTTATTCATAACCGCCACTCGTCTCCATGAGACTGACCGTATATAGCCCCCAAAGTGCCTCCCATGTTGCTATCGGCACGCCAGTAATGCATTCAGAACTCGCTGCTCAGTTTCACTTTTCATAGATGTCCTCGCAATGACCAAGGACAGACCCAGAGACCAGGCATGCGAGGCCCGTCATTCAGAAAATTCGCGGTCCTCATTCACCTGTCAACGAATCGAAAAGGTCACGACACTCGCGCTCCTGTTATGGAGTTCGTCAGGCTTCGCTAGTGCGAATTTGCATCAGGTTTTTGCGGGAATCTCCCAGACCCCAGTCGATGTCCATTGGTTTCCTGAGCACGTCTTGTCCCGCGTCTAGCATGAGGAAGCCTTTGGCATAGAGGTGTGAATTATCAGAATAAACATCACGTCAGACATTCCTTTACGGTGCCACTTCTTCGTCCGTGTACGGCACCGCGAGAGACCGGATCTCGCCGTCTGGTCAATCCGGTACTGTATGAAAATGTGTGCTTCCCTGCTTTGGAAACTCTGCCGTACGCCTTGCCAGCTAAGTAACATATTCGCTCGTTCGTGATGCATCGCACCCGAAGAAAGCATCCATAGGCCAGGCAATACGCATCACTGCCAGTGGGACCGGTCAAACGTGAAATCAGACATCTGCATCCTAGTCTCTAACCCCGCTTTTTTGTCTCTCCCTTCAGGTGATCGTGCAGGGCAAGATGGACTACTCCGACCCGGAGGTGCAGCGTCAGGTGGAGAAGCTGTTGCAGACGTTCGAGAACTCGACCTACATCGAGGGCCGCTTCTACACCGAGTCGTGGCTTCGGGACTGGGTCAGCTTCGTGGAGACAAGCGCGCCCATCCTCAACATGAACGTCAGCACGCCTGAGCTCTGGCTGGAGGGATACAAGACGGTACGTGGTGGTGCGACGGGTCAGCTTACGTGCATTTTAGGCGCAGTTTTGAAGTAAAAAATCGCTTGATAAGCATTCCTTTTGTATTGTAGTAAAACCAAGAAACAATGTGAAGATGCTTTTTAACTTATTGGTAAACGAAAGCTCATTCTAAGCGCATCTTGCAGAAACGTTCCTTAGAGTTATTGCCTCTGCAAAGATAAAACCGTCTTCTATCTGAACATGAGACCTGGCACCGACTACCGTTCCCCTTGTCATTCTAAAGTGCCCTCAATCTCGCACGGCATCTCGGTCCTTGGATGTCCTCGTCTCCAGCTACCCCATTAGCATGTCCGCCGCTGACCCGCGGAAATCCCGAAACTCCTGCCATCCGCCGACCCCCATCACATCCCGAATTCGTGCCACGAGCCGTCGTGGGTGGCACGTGACACGTGGCCAGACTGTCCCGTGTGCAGACAGACCATTTTAAGGACCACTCGCAGCGATGGGCCGTATTGTAGCGGGCTTATCTCTAACTTACCGGCATGCTTATCTCCATCTAAACTCTCACGAGCCACATAAACAAGGCGCATTACTCATCCCGCCTGTCAGGCGCGGTCCCAAAGCGCGCCATTTCCTGATTCTCTTCTGAATTTGAATGAAGCAAGCAAGCGATGAGACGATCGGTGAGCCTTGAAGTCATCATGCCACAACTCGCATAAATTGACGAATCGTGCATGCACAACGACTTTTCGTCTATCATTCACCGTCTTATCCATCAGCTAACCGAGAGTGTTTGCTGTTCGGCAGGCGTTCCTGGGCGGCTCCAGCCCCATCACACTCGACACGGCTTTCAACGAGAAGGGAGAGATTGTCGCCAGTCGCTTCATCATCCAGACGCGGCACATCAACAACACGCTCGAGGACAAGGACATGATGCTGGAACTGCGCCGCATCTGCGAGGAATCCGAGCTCGAGTGCTCCATCTTCCATCCGCTCTTCGTCTTCTTCGACCAGGTCAGGACCCGGGAGAATGTCCGGTGTAGGTATAGGCAACACGCTGAGTAAAAGTCTAAAAAGCTAGCGTCAAACCATGACAGTTAAATGGCGCCCCAACATTGAAGCTTTATGGTGCTGATCCGAGGCAAAGTCGAGGTCGGTTATTTATGTTCTCCCAGAAGTTGGAAGAGCTTTTGCCAGCTTTCTGTTTCGACAAATCTTCAGTCTTGTTAGGTTCTAAACAGTAACCCTGCCTAGCTGGTTCCATCGGTAATCTGCACCGCCCGCCATAACGTTCTTCTTCTCTGTCTCCACAGTTTGTGCTGGTGCGCACCGTCTCCATCCAGTCCATCTCGATCGCCGCCGGCATCATGTGCGTCGTCTCCCTCATCTTCATCCCGAACCCGGTCTGCTCGCTCTGGGTGGCCTTCAGCATCCTTAGCATCGAGATCGGCGTCATCGGCTACATGACCCTCTGGGGCGTCAACCTGGACAGCATCTCCATGATCAACCTCATCATGTGCATCGGATTCTCGGTGGATTTCTCGGCGCACATCAGCTACGCGTACATGGCGGCGCACGGGAAGACGGCCGATGAGAGGGTTCGTCTGTGCCTGCACGCCCTTGGTCTACCGATCCTTCAGGGAGGCTTCTCCACCATCCTTGGCGTGGCCACGCTGTACTTTGCACCGTCCTACATCTTCGTGACGTTCTTCAAGACGAACTTCCTGGTGATCTTCTTCGGCATGGTGCACGGCATCTTCCTGCTGCCTGTGCTGCTGTCGCTCTTCGGGCCCGGCTCCAACTGCTGCGGCGGCGGCCACATCCACGTCGAGCCCACGGAGGTGAAGCCGAACTCCCTGGCGGCGCTGCCGACCGCTGACGGCACGTTCTACGTCAACGGCGGCGGCCAGATCGTCACCCTGCACGGGAAGGCGGGTGAAATGCCGCCTCTGCGCATCCCGCGGCCTCAGTCCAGCCGAACGTCGCGCACGGACTCGTCAGTCCGGCTCACCACCGGGGCCTTCACCGTGGCTGAGGAGTCGCCGCCATCGCTGCCTAAGGTGGATCAGACCGCCCTGGACAAGGACCTCGGTCTGGGCACCTCTGGCGAGGACAGTATCGAGAGCAGCCTCTCCAAGGGCGCCTCCAAGAGCGCAGCGTCGGCCAGCGGCGGCCGACGCGCGCATCGCACCAAGTCGGCGCCGCTCTCGCTGCTAGAGATGTACAACAATACCGGTTACGTGAGCGACGACGAGACGAGTAGCCCTCGCCGGCCGCGCGGCCACCGCGGCGGAGTGAAATAACACAGCCCCGGATAGCTAGACTACCAGCAACCGAGAGCTAGTCAGCCGCCGGATTCGAGCGGCCCGCCACGCCGCGCCGGTGGCGCCCCCTTTACAGGGCGGGCGCTACAGATGGCGCCAGTGTCACCCGACCGACCTCACCAGGTGGTCAACAAGGCGTGGCACAGCGCGGCTCGGGCGCTAGCCCTGATGTTATGTGTTGTCGCTCGCTGCTCACTCTGATCGCTTTGTGTGAGCCTGTTCAGTCGCGACCTCGAGTGAAGCTGTGTCTCTGTGAGCGAGCAATGATGCACGTTGGCGCGTCCATCATCCGGATCACTGAGGGACCAAGCCACGACAAGTACATGTCGCGCCGTGACCTCGCAACGCCGGACGTTGCGAGACATTGAGCAAGCTGACGGCGTGCCACTTGCCAAACCGCAGCGCCAGTGAGCAGACAAACCTGTGCTGCCATCTATGCGGATCGTCGCTCAACCGAGAGACAGTGTATGACCTCGGCCCGCTGCCTCGCGCAGCTTCACGGACATTTGCGGGTGCGTTTGCTAAGAGTTATTCATTGCTGTGCTCGTGTGTATCATTCTCTGTCGTGCTGCCGGTTGCCAAACCTGCGCATTTCACCGTATGTTGACTCGTGAGTGGCTACCAGACGTACCTCTGGCCCGAGGTCGCTCAGTCGTCCAGCCACCGTCAGGGGCCGTGTCACCAGTCACCGCCGGCGCTGACGTCCTCTCAGTGACGTCATCGCCGGCGGTGACGTCACTGGTCACCGAGTGGTGACGTCACAGGTCATCAACCGCGGTGACGCCAGAGTACGTATCGCATACGCGGGAAATATATTATTTGTACAGTCTAAGCGGCGACTCTGAACTGAGAGACCCCCGGTCTTCAACGTTTTTTTCCCATAAAGAAGAACTGCTTACATTTTCATCGTACTACTGAAAAAGTGAAACGTTCGTTAATTAGGCACCTCTGTTATCTTGTTGCTATTTATAACTGGATTATGTAATCAATAAGACCAGATGAAACTGCAATTCCAGAAGCTGTTTTTTAAACTTCTTATTCTCCGTTATTCATCCCCACAGTGATACCCCGTTGTCCAAAACAGAAACACAATAATGAGCTGGAGAAATCTCCACAATTTATACGCATCATCGGCGTCACGACCAACGCAAACCACAACACTGGCGAGGCCGAACACTGTCTCTACATATGCAGGTGCTCGAACAAAGCACGCCCCAAAAGGCAGCGCAACAGGCCACCAGCGAGGTTACACAACTGAGATACGCTCCGGCATTCTAAACAGGCCTACAGATACACTCAATTAACACAATGCATTGTCTCTAAAGTTGCCGAGGTACACGACTCGGGAACATTTCAGAAAATCCTTATTACAAAACCACGTTTCGGTGGAATGCTCTCAGAGGATCCTATGCGTGCACCGCTTGATATGGGGTTTGGTATGTACGCATTTGACGGCTCCTGCGTTAACTGCGATATGGTAGGTCCTGAATGCAGATATATTCAAACAGTCGACATCAGTCTGCAGACACATCTCAAAAGAGCAGCTACAAATACAGAGCAATTCATGCACCGAAAATGGTATAGAAAACAACGAAAAATTGACTTTAATACCTTACAAAGTCCTTTTGTAACACAGAAAGGGTAGAAACCTACTAGCAATGTCTAATACAAACAAAACTAATACTTCGAGTCGCTCTCTTTGCGATATAATTTCGTAGATCCTGACGGTCGGCAGCCGAGTTGAGCCGCCCTGCAGCGGACGCAGAGCTGCTGGCGGAGGGCCCATGCGGAGGGCCCGAAACCTTCTATCACAGCTGAGACAGAGCCCCCTGTCGGGTGCGGTCCGGTTCCGACCGGCTCGGTCCGGTTTGACCCGGTCAAAGGTGGTGACCGCACCGCCTTGTCCTCAGCCACACACACGCAGACACGCATACACATACCGTGATGAAAGACAGCGCGCGGTCCACGGACCAACGGCCCCTCCGTCCCTCTCTCCTACCCTCCCGCTGAGCCCCGACCCATACTCTACCCTGAGGCAGCACGAGCTCACCCATATCTATATGCTGGCCTTCTGTAGGTCCCAACACTCAACACCATCTTCGCGATAACTGGACATACTCTCAGGTTACCCCAGAAAACCCAAACTATCCCCTTCTGACTTGACTGAATCAGCGCTCACCAACCAAGGGCGACAACAAACCCAAGCCAAACAAACCTCAGGCCAGCTGAGTGAATGACAAACAGCACACTTCGTCCCAACAGCCCCACAACACACAAACACCCAAACACACGGCTACGCAAGCACCTTCTCTGCGTCCTGATCACCTATGAGTCCTTCGAAACGCACCGAGTCCGGAATGACTGCATGCCTCACAGAGTCCAAGCCTCAAAGAGTCCAGGCTTATGGTAACAAGTCCAGGTCTCGAACAGCCACAGCTTCCGACCAGCTCCAGGGCACAACAGTGCAACCACCGAAACGAGTGTCACTGTGCAGTGAAAGCGTCACTCGCTGGTGTCTTCTGAGGCAGCACTAGTTTCAGTAGTCGGGGACAAGCCCCACGAGGCGAGTGACCACAGCAGTGCTACCTGTAGGACGAGAAATGAATCAGTGGGGTTCTCTTTGAAACACGATGTCCTGCAGATGCTTTTTTTTGTAGCAACAGCTTCGAGCGTCTGTGATATATGACACACAAACACGAGTAAATAATCGTCTTATTGGGCGTATCTCTCATAGATTAAGGTTACAAGCTAAACTTCCCTCTGCACAGCATAAAGTGTGAGTAACTCACCGTCGTCTTCCTGAGCTGGTCGGCCCCACGCTGTCACATTTCCCGTAGACTGGCGACTGGCTTCGAAGATGACTGGTAACACAGGACACATACGCATACTCGTCCATACACTCGCACACACACTCACAGGGGCCGGCGCGGGGCAAGCCGGAGCCCATACTGTCCTTCGCTGAGTTTGAGTGGCCGCGGAGCCACCGGTACCCCTACTACGCCAATAAATAGTGAATACACTGAAAACGGAGAAGAAAGAAAAAGTAAACACACAAGCATAAGAAAGGCAACACGAATAACGACGATGCCTAGAACGAACGGTGTGAAAAGAGCAAATTACTCGTAAATGCAAAACTCAAAATGTACAGGCACTGCTTGAACCAACGCTACCCCCATAGAGCCTTCTGTAATGAAAGACAGAATCTGAAAAAAATCAGCCAAGATTGATAACAAACGTTAATGCGGTTAGATATCTACATTGATATGAAAACTAATGCATAATGTTCTGTTCGGCCTGCCACATGTAAGAGCTGATTTACAGTCAACGGCAGCAATAAATTACACACATAACTACGCACTGACCGTTACGTTACGACAGTTTTGACTCGTCGTAGTTCTGGAACGTCCAGCGTATCCGCTGGTCAAGCGGCGAGCACTCCTGCATGGTGAGCTTCTTCTTGTCTTCGCTGATGCCCAGACAACGCTTACTCGATCCGTGCTGGATGTAGTGCGTCTGGGGACAAAAGTGTAATGCAGCTAGTTAGTTGAGATATGGGAACATGTCGACGAAGGGGTCATGATGAATCCACCACGGTCAGAAAAAATCATGTGGAACTCAATTATCAACAATGTGTTTCTCCATCGTTGTTATTGCAAATCACTTATACCAAATCATGAACCTCAAGTATATACCCGATCAGTCCCCCTTTTCTAATACAGCATTCACCGTTCTGTATGAATGCAACCAACATCTAAACGTCTTAAAACCGCCGAGTATGTAGTCTCCCAAGTCGCCTGGGAGTTGGAGGCTCCGTTGGAGCCCGGGAGTTGGAGGCACCCTGCCCCGAAATCCCAAACACAGCTCCTTCTCAGCGAATGTCGCTTCTTCCGCACCTTGGGGTCGTACGTCCAGAACTGGTTGCCCTTGGAGCCGTGGCAGGGGTAGAGGACCACCTCTGACCCAGAGTAGTCCATACAGGCCTCGTCACGGCGAATCTCGCCCTCCTTACTCAACATCCAGAACTGGTGCGCGGAGAGAGACGGAGGGCGGTCAGTGTGGTATTTGGGCATTGTGGGTTATAGGGCGACATTCAGAAGTGAACGACACAACAGGTATTCCGAGTAGTAAAACAGCGATAAAATTAGCTGTTGCTCTTGCCAAAATCAGGATATCATTGGCCCTTACTGCAGGACAACACAATTGTGGCGATTGATTCAAGAGTAACATCAGTTAGGGCAAGAAGAAAAAATGAGCAGTGAAAAACAATATAACTTTATCACTTAGCACACGTTTCTCGAGGTTCACGGCAAAACGTACCTGATTTCCGCCTTGTTTGTGGCACGGATACGTCCCCACCGCCTTATACATATCCTTGGGGTCGCATGGAGAGTCCACGCAAATGCCCGTGGCCAAGTTTCGCACCTAGCAAGAACATCATGAACGCCTCACGTAAGAACACATTCCTTACGGTACAGCCACCGCGACTGCTGCAACATTTATACCGAATAGTTCGTGATTGACTGAGTTTCTGAGCTCTGTATAGATGTCGCTGGCGTCGCGGTGGCTGCCGGTCCATTTTCTGCAGTCCCGTACCTGGTTACCACCCTGGTTGTGACAGGGGAACAGACCGACAGGTTTGTGAAGGTCCTGGCGGCGCGCCGCGGAGTCCAGACACGTGCTGCCGCCCAGCGCCAGGTTACGGACCTGGGGACGCCAGAGGTCACGCTGCTCAGGACAGGGGTCAGGCTGTGCCGCTGACCTCGGGAGCATGCCCGCCAGCTCTCAGAGTTTATGTACAAGAGGCGTGTTGGTAGTAATGTGCCTTCACCCAGCAAGCGCTGCAATTGCTGCTGATGTTACTATAGAAAGACGTCAAAGACGCTAATTGGACGTTAAGTGCAAAGCGCCGAGCAGCGACCACTCTTATCTAGATAGGTACCTATTCAAATTCATGTAGTCTGATACACAGTTGAAAGATCGTATAAACCCCCCGCTCGATATCCTGTTTCGTTGTATGTAAGTATGTAGTCCTACAAGGCTTTGCCGCAGAAACTGAGCTGAAAAGTTAGGTAGGCAGCACCCAACACACGAGATAACAGCTTCAGGGAGTTCACCGTTCACCAGTCGGGCGTATGGATGTTATGTTATGTTTACAAATTCACCGCATACCGTGCATGCAGACAAGCTAGCTGATCAGCGATAGCGTTCTAAATTCGGAGCCAAACGGGCGCTGTCGTGAGCCATGCGAGGGGCTGCATTGGAAAACTGGTAGTGTCTAGTAGCCGGAATGTGGCGCGTAACATTACAAGCGTAAGGGCTCATAAACGTAAGAAAATAGACGCAGTTTAAAAGCGGACAACCCGTTGAGAAGCATACCCAACATCAAGGATCTGCCGAGCGTAAACAGCGTAAACTTGCTGTTCCGAAAAGAAAGCATTGGATAAGTACCGTTTTTGTGAGGGGTTGTCACTCAAGACATAAGCGTATGCCAGGCGGATGCCACCTTCCTCCGGATGGACTTCATGCAGCGACCGGTGACGTCATATAACGACGTCACAGTCTCCGAGGGGCGAAAGCGTGGACCGTGCAGGGGAGGAAGGGGGGGGGGGGAGAGCGTGACCTCCGGCGTCCCTTCGAACGGGGCCAAACTCGGATCATCCAGTCAGGGTGGCAACCAAGACGGCTCAAAATAGCAACACGGCTTCTCAAAATACGATCGATACTAGCGATCAGCCGGTAAAAAATACAGAGCTATCTGACAAAAAGGATCATTCATGTCACAGAGCACAACACAAAGCACCAACGACCCCACAAGCAGATTCAAAAGGAACACGTCCAATTGTAAGACTCTGAAGATGATCCACGTTCCATGTGGATTGCAAACATGACGCATTTTGTTTGAACTTGAAGTAAACTTGCATCATTCAGCGTTGCAATCGGATGAAGTCTCTGATATGACATATTGGAGTGTTCCTTTCAAATCAAAATACAGATCACTCATATCCCATGCAACATATCAAGCCCAAGCCATCACAGACAACTGCTAGTCACATTTCCATACACTTTTTGGGAGGGGAGTGATAATTGTAATGACGTCACTAATCAGTCCTCTACTGGTGTAAAGCATAAATTAATCCCAGATTTCCGGAAAACTAAGCTTAGTAACTTGCATGGTGTGTCAAAAGTGGAAATAGCCGGTGCGCCGTCTGGCAACCCGGCAGCCCGCCGCCATAGGAAAATTCATGCTTTTTGTCGCTTTTTCGCTCCCTATGAGTCACTTGATCTAATTAGAGCTTAACTAGGAACGAGGCGGGTCACTTGGACGTATTCGGGAGCCGAATACGGTGTTTTGGAGCCAATACCTGGGAAACCCTACCCGCCCAATGCGAGTTTTTAAGAGTCTGCATGCCCAAATTAACGTTGAGCGCGGCCGTTTTCGGTCGGTTTTCCCCGACCTTGTGGGCGAAATCGCCTTATTTATTCAACCAGGGTGGGCTAATTCGCTTAACTAGGAATGAGGCGTTGAAGAGAATTGTTCAAGGAATAGAGCTGTGCAAAAATATTTTTTGTATTGTTAAAACTGTATCCGCCCTCGAACGATAAATATTGCTGACCCATCAGAAACACATCACCTGGAATGCGTTTGGACTTGGCTGGATCTAATATTAGCGAGTATCTGCTAATGCAGTTTCTTGGCTTACATAGTACGCACACAAGCATACATACTTCCTGCACTTGGTTATTCCTCACTTGAATGCAAATTTTGCTATAATAACTATTCCAAGCAGTTAACAGGTTTTAGTGCAGTGCCAATTCGGAACCGTTCAGCGCCACCAGTCTACCAGGCGGCGCGTAACGGTTGCCGCCGGCCGCCGCGCCGCCGCTCTGGCAGGGTGTTTGACTTCATATCTCTGTTGCTAGAAAAGTTGCGGACCGATTTACTTGATTCTTGCATGAAAAGATCCGCCATTCAATTCTTAGTAGATAACGAAAATTTGACGTCAATTGCACGATCCGCTGCCCATATTGTGGTACTGCCATCTATTGACAAGGCTGGCGAACTAAAGCCGGGCGGCTATTTCCACTTTTGACACACCATGATGCATCATAAAACTAATTAAATATTTACTGCTGAACATGGGGAAATGAGCAGCAGTCGCAAAACAAGTAGCCTGCAAAGTGCAGCGGCCGGCACCAAATGACCTTCTTCCGGGAAACAGCAGCAACAAAACTCATGTCAGGAGCATAACAGTAAACGTGGCTTGCGACTTATCACGGCAAAAAAAGACAACAGCATTCAAGGTAAATGGACAAAATAACCTCGCAACACCAAAAGCAACAAAGCAACGTTCGCTTTTATCGAAGCTACTAATATAACAAAATTTAGTTCTAGATGCAACTCGAATGCCCTCATATCCAATCCATTCAGTTGTCACGCCGATGTAACTTTCCAATCACACGCCTGAGCCGCCGCCCTCCAGTGCAGAAGGCCTACCTCTCCACTGGCCACCGCCTCTCCGGGTATGAAGAGCTCCGGGTAGACGGTGTCGAGGAACCAGCGGAACGACTTGCAGCCCAGCCGGTCCCTGATGGCCTTCCGGGACGTGACGTCGCCGTAGTTACCCTGCCGTCAGAGATAGATGGACGCCGTCGGAATGCGTTACGTTGAAGGACAGAGAAGGGGACGGATTCAATGAATGCACCGGGACAAGCGAGAAGATTGAGTATGGAACGGCAATAAACTCATCAAAAGCCATGAAAGTTAGAATCGCATCAAAACCGTTTTCGAACTAAACCTCACATCGGTAGTTCGTTGTGAGACTGAAATCAAACCAAATGTTCGTTGATCAGATACATAAAAAGATGCTTTCAATGTCAGTTAAATCCTTTAGAAACACGTTCTGGTTACCCATACAGCACACCTTTATCACACTTCCACCACAACAAGGAAGCCACTCATGGATGCAATTTTGTAGGTATATAAAAGCTCACCGATGCATTCACCTCACCATGCACTCACCGTATCGTAACCTATCCGCTGGTAGTAGTACTTTTTGTAGTCGTCCATCCAGACCTCGGCCAGCCGCACGCTGTTCCGGCGCAGCACGTTCACCCCGGAGCGCCACTTGTACGGCGAGCGCTTCCTGAAGATGTGACCCACGTGGCTACAGGGAACGATCTCCAGCCGGCCGCCGCACATCCACGTCTGTCGGAGGAGGCATGGGTTAGGTGGAGGTCAGAGAAGGGTTAGATGGGGTCAGACAGGGGGATGAGGTCAGACAGGAGTAAGATGAGGTCAGATGGGGGCCAGAGAAGGGTTACATGGGGTCAGACAGGGGTCAGATGAGGTCAGATAGGGGTTAGATGGGATCAGATGGGGTCAGACGGGTCTGACAGGAGAGAGACGGGTCAAACAGGGTTATGGTCAGTCAATAATCAGGTATACCTGTCAACTTAGAAAAGAAGTCGCCGTTGAGGCAACGTGTTACGTATCCACGTATCCATCATATTACTTGCGCAATTATCTTCCCCAAATGGAGCTTCATTTCGCGTGCACCATTTTTTTTTTCATCACGTAATAATCGTTACTCCACATGCATTATACCACAGGTGGCTGCCAAATCTGCTATAGTAACACTGCCTTTCCCATGCTGATGTGTAATCCCACTTATCCAACACATGACCAGACCATCGCAGTGGCCATTGCAGCCCGTCTCTATCCTGTAGCTACAGCACAGCACACTCAACTACCACGTACCACACGTCATTACACCGCCATAAGTCACCCGAGTGCCACCTCTCCACCCACACATGGGTAAGTGCCGCTCATTCGCCGCATCAATCAAAGCAGTCAGCCCGCGACAATGGTCATACAGGTCCATAAAGGAGCCACCCAATGACCGTAATTGGGCCATGACAAGACGATGCGGTAAGTGTAATTATTGTTCATGTCCGCTTCACTAAATCAAAGAGCAAATCACTAGGTACCTATTTACTACACCATGCCACGTACCGGCTAAAATGCACTTTTGAGTAAAGCAAGCAGGCAGCAGGTGCATCCCATAAAGCCTCTGCAGCATTGACTGCAGCAGCAGCCCTGTTTCCCTCCCCTCATCAACCGTAACACCTTCTCAGCCAAAGCTGCGGCTCAGGCGGCACAGCATTGCCCAATGATGCTGATCAAGCCAAACACGGGCGGTATAAGCTGGAACTCAGCGGGGCCAGTGCTGAACAGGCGCCCCGTGGACACTTTGTTAACGGAATGGAGTGGAGAGGGAGTGGGAGAGTAAGAGGGACCTGGGGCCGTACAAGCAAGAGTAAACAAGTAAGCAACAAGTAAAAGAGAAAGTAAAAAGAGTGGGAAGGACAAATTTTATCTGCTCTCTATGAGGCTGGGTGAAAATGTGATGCGCCGTTTAGAGTTGAACGTGAAATTATCATAAATACATATTACGATCGAGTAAAATAGAGAGTGTTCCGACGTCGAGTCTTTGTGTTTTGAGTCCTATTGGGCCTGCTCGGGTGCAGAAGTCCACCCTCTGCAGAGGCACCAACTGGACGTACTATATTTCACAGCACTGCGGTTGGAGTATAGCATATTGATGGCTATTGGGCTAAGTATGACACTAAGTATGATACAGGGGAACCTGTATCAATACAGGAAAGCCATAAGCACCTGGGAGTTATTTTTTCAACAGATTTACGCTTCCATAAGCATATCAATGATGTAATTTGTAAAATTAATAAGTCACTTGGTCCACTCTATGCCGTAGCTGACTATCTTCCGCGAAACACTCTGAACTTGATTTACAAAATTTATTTGCGACCTATATTCGATTATTGCGATGTGGTGTATGACTCGAATATTACTGTGACTGACGCTATGCGACTAGAGCGAGTGCAGCTCAAAATCGCCAGACTTGTGACATGTGCTCATAGAAGGTCGCCGACGAACGACCTGCTGCGCGACGTTGGGTGGGAAACGTTGAAAACAAGACGTACAGTACACAAACTCTCAGAATTCTACAAGATTAACAGCGAACACATCGCCACGCCACAATTTCTCAATCACATCGCACTCTCCACACGCAACCAGGACACACGAAGAGTGTTGCGAAACGCAGACAACATCACAACACATCACTGCCGCCTGTCATCATTCCGGAATTCCTTTTTCCCTGACTCCATATCCAAATGGAATTCGCTCAGTGCTGAGACACAAAATCAGCCTAACCTTAAGTCCTTTGGGAAGGCAGTCACCAAACACTACGGTGTTCAAAAACCTCCTCATTACTATTTTCTTGGTACCAAATTGGGTAATAAGTTACATACAAGGCTGAGACTAAAAACATCCGAACTCAATGCTCACCTCTTCAGGATTGGACTGACACAGTCTCCTCAGTGCAGATGTGGCTATAAAAATGAGGGGTCAAGGCATTTCATCTTGTTTTGCCAAATATTCGCCACCTCCAGAATTAAACTTATTCAAAACGTAGTCACAGTGTTTCCTGAGTTTATAAATATGACCGATTCTACGAAAGTAGACGTACTTTTAACAGGCTCATTTCTAACGGAAAGCCAACAGGCAGCTGTCGCTGCCTCCTTCCAGTCTTTCTTAATAGAAACAGGGCGACTCTAATCAGCGATTGCTCGGTTTTGGCGGGGCGGCATCTCGCGGGCTCCCTGGCGGCGGCCGCTGGAACTGCGCTTTTTGTCGGGTAGGGTCGTGCGGGGCGGCGCTGTTGTCGGCGGTGGCTTGGTTCGGCTGACCGGGAGAGGTGCCTAGACATAGCCCAGACATTTGGGCTGTGCACCAATCCCAGGACGTTCGTCATGCCTATATATGTTGCACATATGTGAAATACAGATGAGATGAGATGACCAGGCTTCGGTAGAAACGTCAAACCATATTAATTATAAAGAGAATTCAAGACGGTCTGCAAAATAAACCTACCTATCCGAGAAAGTAAAAAGAACATCAATTTCGCTTGCCGTCTAAAACGCAAATTGCCTGTCACTGAAGTTTTGTAAACCTTTCGACTGCAAGCTGACTGTTTTAGCTTATCTATTTCTGATTTCACTCGTATCACCCATCGCTAAAAGTCGCCCGGATCCAAGCTCACACCGGTGACCAGCACACCCGAATATCCCTTCGAATCCATCCCTCACCTAACTCTTCGCACTCGAGCCAACCTGTGCTCACACTGAAGCCAACCGTCTCACCCATACTCGCACTCGAGCCCACTTTCTCACCTAACTCCTCGCACTCGAGCCCACCGTCTCACCTACACTCTTCTCGCAGGTTCTCACCTTGAAGCTCAGCTCGAGATTCTCGCCTCCCCAGATGTCAAAGCCCTCGTCATAGGTGCCCAGCGTCTCGAACCACTTCCTATCGATGGCAAACAGACCTCCAGCCATGGTCGGGGACGCCACCGGCTCAGAGGGGTGAGAGTGCAGCCGCTTCTCTCGGTCAGGGATGGCGTGCCAGTTAAACTGCAACAGACGGAGATGGGCGGCTGGTCAGTCAATCGGTGATAGGTGCCGCTGATCCCATTTCAGTAACATACGTTTACTCTTAGAGCCCGTTTAAAGAAGTTCATCCTAAGAGCAGCATTCATTTAAACAGCGCGCTTGGTCTTGTTTTCCCTTCCACGGAGGCGATTTTATCCTAGACTGCGTGTCTAGCGGTACTCAAACAAGGCGACATCATGTTTGTTCCGAGCCAACAAAATCAAAGCGAACGGACGGGAAGTCATAACATTACAAAATGCGACCTGGAAACAACAAACCAGGCAGCAAATAAAGAATGCTGGATTGACGCTCAAATATACTCCACCGGCGTTACAACATACATCGAAGCTCTAAAAAGCGATATACATATACAAATGGACACGAAAAATCGTTGGTTTACTACACAACTTAAGCTTTGAATATCGGTCACAAAGCATTAAAAATGTTAAGTGCAAACAGCAAATGTCCATGATTCCTTCTCAGCAGCCGACAATTAGCATCAATGCCGCTCGCTTTGTGGTACCTACGTACTATTGAGCGCAGAATCCGCGCTCATACCGGGACCGGGGCTGGGCCACGGCGGGGCAGGCCTGGTGTGTCAGAGAGTGTACCGATTAGTGTGATGCGGCACAGTATCCTTTGAGGGTCACGGAATGACATGACCTGGCTGTTTCTGTTCCGAGTGGGGCGGAAAGCCGGGGAAGGAGAGCCGCAGTATGCGACCGCAGCCCGCGTGGAGTGTGTGCGGCTAGACGTCAACGTGAGCGTGATGGCACACCTCAGTGATCTTGACAAGGGCAGGCTCATCTTGCTTTTCGATCAAGGTCACTCTGTCAAGCAGGCGGCAGAGATTCTCGGTGTAGCTCTAACTACTGCCAGACGGTGGAAACACCGTTATGAGCAGGAAGGGGAAAGGGGTTTGAAAGCGCGCTATGATAAGTGTGGAAGAAAACGGAAGACGACGGAGGAGGAAGACAGGCGCATGGTGGAGGTTCGTACTTTTCTTTTATTATTTGTTGTTGTCTCTGCATTTCTAGGTCAAGACGAGCGTGTAGTATCAGATGACTAATCGGGCCAGCATAATGATAATATCGCCATAATGACTAATCGGGCCAGCATATAATGATAATATGTCGATTAAACAGCATGTCTAATTGATTAAACGTGTCAAACTATTTAATGAGGTTAGTGCTTGTACGAGGAACATGTTTATAAATAGTAGAAAATGTAAAAACATGACCTTTTTTCCTCGATAATTACCAAAACTAATGCTGTACAAATATATACTTTACTTGACAGAATGTAATATTTATTTCGACCACAGGTCTTTTTCAAACATTTTCAAATTAGAAAAGTGTCAAACTATTTACTTCAAGATAGGATTGATAATAATAGCGAGTATTTTTTCGGATCTCGCTTAAAGGGACCCTCCCATGGCGGCTGCGGCGGCGCGACTGGCGCCGGTCGATAAGTTCTGTCACTTTTTGTTTTGCTTCCAATGTGCATAATGATCTAATTGCCAAGTGTTTGTATCGGCAGGCTTCCTAAATTCGTAACTACATCGATAAGAGTCTCAGCAGTTAGAATACGCGCTCCTGTGTTTGTTGTTGCCCTCATAATTAGTGCTGTTATGTTAATATATGAATGTCTTTTGCAGACAAATAGTACGTCCTCATTGTTGGTGGCTCCCGGCTGGCGTCTGGTGGCGCGGCTCTGCTGGCGCCGGCGGCCGGGCTGGCTACGGCGCGGGCGCCTTCTACACGTCGGACTCGGCCGCGGCTCGGCCCGGCCGCCGGCGGCTGCGGTGGCGCCGCCTTGCGTCGGTCGGTGAGTCCTGCCGGAGCCTCCACCGCGAGACTTCACTAGTACTTTCGCTAAACGTGATCTTAGTGTTCAATAGTTTGTCTTATCGTTGCATACGTTAACAAACACACCTGAATGGTTTGGTAACGATATCATTAGGTTAAGTGAAAAGGCGATCGCCGCCCGGCGTTCCGCCGGTCGCCCAGTCCGGTGTTGCGCTGTTAATTGCTCGTTTTGGTCGTTGGCTCATGGTTATCTGGGGTGGGGAGGGTGGGGGCTCCCAGACGCACACACGTACACGCCCACACGCACGCGCACGCGGACGCACACGCACACGCACACACCTACACACACGCACACACCTACACACTCACACGATCGTCGGCGTGCGTGCCCACAAGAGCGATTGCATCTTCTAATAAAATAGTATGGCTGACCTAAAAATCATTTCGATGAATTGTAGGGGACTAGCGCAACAACAAAAGCGGAGAGACGTCGTTAACTATTTACGAAACAGCTCGGCTGACATTATATTTTTACAAGAAACGCATATGACTGAATATAGAACCCAGTATTTCAATACGCTGTGGGCTGGTAACGCCTACCATTCTTGTAAGGCCGGGAACAGTAGAGGTACAGCGATACTGATGAAACATACCCTAGCATTCGACCTGATTTCAGAACATTGTAGTGAGAATGGTAACCTTGTGGCGGTTGTAGTTAAATTAAATAACAACATTCTGACGTTAGTTAATGTCTATGGCCCCAACGATGATACTCCATCTTTCTACAAACATATAGATACTCTCCTCCAAGAATTACCGCAAGAAAATATAATAATTGGCGGTGATTTCAACCTCGTAATGGACCGAGAACAAGATTCAAACTATGTAAGTGAAACAAACGTTCATGCAAAAAAAGAACTTGTACATATTACAACGAAATACGGCCTAGTAGACAGCTGGAGGCATATGCATCCACAAGACCGAGCGTATACGTGGACGAGACGCTGCCCAATCAAATATGGAAGGCTAGACATGTTTTTTGTAAGTGAGCATTTACTAAGCCATATCAGTGAAACAAACATACTTGCAGGATACAGGACAGATCACTCTCAAATTTCACTGACTTTAAAAGCGATGAACTACAAACGGGGACCTGGCCTGTGGAAATTCAATGAATCATTGTTACATGACGATAAGTACTCAACTCTGATGAAGTCCTACATAGTGAATGTAATAGAACAATACGCTGTTCCTGTTTACTCTAAAGCATTTCTTTCCGATCCAACGAACTTCAAAGACATACATTTTGTTGTCAATATCAGCCTATTTTATGAAACCTTGCTAATGCTTATTAGAGGAGAAACTGTCAAATATTCGAAACAAAAGGCTAGGGAATCCCGGGCAGAGGAGAATGCTGCTATTAGCGAAATTTCGAGTTTGCAGGAAATTTTTACGCAGACAGGTGCAAACGCAGATTTGCAGAATTTGCTAAATGCTCAAGAAAGACTGGAAAAAATAAGGGAGCCCAAAATTAAGGGTGCAATTACGAGGTCACGAGTAAGGTATCATGAAGAAGGAGAAAGATGCTCTAACTTTTTTCTATCTCTTGAAAAAAGAAACGCTATACGAAAATCCATTCAATCATTAACAGTTAACGGCCAATCCATTACAAGAAAAGAAGAAATCCTTTCAGAATTCACAAATCACCTAAACAGTAGGTATAATGATTTTATCGAACCTTCCGACGCTTCGGAATACATTGAACAAAATGTAACAAACAAATTAAGCGAATCACAAAAGAGAAAATTAGATGAACCTTTAACTTTTGCTGAACTTTGTACTGCTTTAAAAAATATGAAGAAAGGAAAGTCTCCGGGTTCCAATGGATTCACGGCTGATTTTTTCAGGCATTTCTGGGACTACATTGGTATATTTTTATTTAGAACTCTAGAAGAAAGTATCCGGAACGGTACACTACCACTAAGTCACCGTGAAAGTGTAATCACTTTTATTCCGAAAGCGGGCAAACCATTAAACTCAGTAAGACACTGGAGACCAATTTCACTTTTAAATGTCGATTTTAAAATAATCTCGTCTGCAATCACTAACCGATTAAAAAGCGTCATGCAAGATATAATTTCACCTACACAATCGGCATATATAAAAGGACGATTTATAGGAGAAAATACGAGACTAGTTTATGATGTAATAGAAGAGCTAAAAACGCGAAATCGAACGGGGATGATTCTTGCAGCAGATTTCGAGGCAGCCTTCGAATCCGTTTCATGGACATTTTTATCAAAAGCTTTAGATGCGTACAATTTTGGTTCATACTATCAATTCCTTATCAATCTAATTTATCTAGATCACAGTAACTATGCTAGGATTCAAATGGATGGATATCTCGGGGAAAAAATTTATATGAAGCGAGGTATAAGACAGGGAGATCCTGCTTCTGGTTATTTATTCAACTTGGCAGTCGAGCCACTGGCAAATCAAATTACAAAGTCACATTTAATAAAGGGTATTGCAATGTCCTGCAACAACGAAATAAGACTTTCCCAGTACGCTGACGATCTCATCCTTTTTCTTGACGGCCAGCCGCAGTCCGTTAGCGGTGCTATACAGGAAATACAAAAATTTACCTCGGCATCAGGCCTTAAAATGAATACGGACAAAACAAAATGCTTACCATTAGGAAAGAGTGACAACCTAGAATTATCCAATTCTCACAATTTAGAATATGTTAAAGAACTGAAGATTCTAGGGATTAACTTTAATGGGAACAATATAAATGTAGAGACCGATAACATTAACAACAAGATTTCTTCAATTGAGAAAGAAATATTGCAATGGAATAGAAGGCACCTTACCTTAATAGGCAAAATAACTGTAATAAAAGCCCTTCTACTATCCAAACTTGTGCACATATTTATAGCACTACCAAATCCACCTAAATCGGTTGTTGAAAGAATTCAAAGCATGTTCTTCAAATTCATTTGGAACAATAAAAACGATCGTATTAAAAGAACGAAGCTGATACAACGGCAAGATTTTGACGGGCTGAATATGACATTCCTATTTGGGTTTATAAAAAGCATGAAAATTTCTTGGATAGAAAGGCTGTACAAATGTGACCATGCATGGTATCTCATAGCCAAACAAAACATCCCCTTTCTCGAAGACCTTCGAACCCTCGGTCCAAGCAAGCTAAAGTCCGTGAGTAACGGAATACACAATAAATTTTGGAAAGACGCCATCGAAGCCTGGGCAGATTTCCTCGAGTTATATCAACCTAGCAGTGAACAAATAGTAACGGAAACACTGTGGTTCACAAATGTATCCAGATTCAGTAAAAGCAGAATAACAAGTTGGGATAAAAAAGGAATCCGATTTATAGCTGACCTGATCAATAACAAAACAGGCAAGTTGTATTCACTTGATGAGCTAAGGAGTAGATATAATGTAAATATGACCTTCTTATGTTACACAGCTCTCATACGAAGCCTACCAGCCATAGTAAAAAATACAAATTACAAATCACAGATTGTATACCCACTGATACCATACAAAATAAGTTTGATGAATGGAAGCCAAAAAATTTCGAGATTAGCATACAGAGAGTTTCAATCGTCATTGCGCTCCGCCAACGAAAAGACGAATGCAAACTTAGAATATAAGTGGAACCGCGACATTAATCACTTTCGCTTGGGCACTGTTAAAGACATATGCTTGGTAACGAAGAACACATACTTACAAGCATTTCATTTTCGTGTAATATCTAGAATAATACCAACAAAATATTTTTTACATAAAATCGAAAAATCTGAAAATAACAGATGTACGTTCTGTTCTACCTCGGTCGAAACATTGTTCCACCTTTTCTGGGGGTGCGAACATGTACAACGGTTCATTACGGAATTGAAAAATATACTTGTAAGAGCATTCAACACAACTTACAACATCACAAAGGCAACATGGTTCTTTCCAAACATAAGTGATTGTACGCAAGCTGAAATACTAATAACTAGCATTGCCAAACTGACCATATATAAAACCCAGCTTAAAAATGCACAACTGTCGGTAGCACACTTCATAAATATAATAAGGTTAGAAGTAGAAACAGAACGAAACGCAGCAAAAGCGAACAACACTCTTGACAAGTTCAAAGCAAAATGGAGCGACCTTGAATCTATAATCAATCTAAGCAATCAAGATATCTTACAAATTCCATTTCATTCACAATAAGTACGAAGTGTTCGTGGGCGCGCATGCTGACTTTCGTGTGGGTGTGTACATCCACGCGTACGCACACGCACGCACAAGTTCACGCACACGCACACACACACACACACACACGCACACGAACACGCACACGCACACACCAACGCACACGCACACGCACACACACGCATACACACCTACACACACCCACACACACCCCTACACACACACACACACACACGCCCACACACACCCACACACACTGGGTTCTGTGGGGTTTAGTGTGAGCGACAACTCTAGACGGACGCGATAGTAGCGTGACAAGAGAGAAGCGGACACGGAAAATGTGCTGTACTTGTGGAGGACAGGCGCCAAAGGCCGCATGTGACGATCTCTCTACCGAAGTGCCGGGCCGCGGTGGGCTGTATTTCTGTTTGTATGTATGTGCGCGCTGCTCAGCTGGAGTAGCTAAGACCGCCGCGCGAGGGGTCGTACCGAGCTGAGTGTCTGTATCTCTGAGTGCCAGTGTACTGTGTACCGAAGTACTGCGTACCCTTGGTACTGTGTACCGCTGCCTGCGGTACTCAATGCTCGGTGCGGCCACTGACAGTGTCCACAGCGGGCCCGTACCGCGTTGGGTTTTTGCTGATCACGTTGGATTAAGACCACGGCGCTGTATATTGTGAGCTGTGTCCGCTGAATGGTATATAATAAACTGATGCTGAAAAAAAAATAAAAAAAAAAAAAATAAAGGGACCCTCCCACCTTAACATTAGATTTGAGTTGAGATAGCCAAAATGGGGTCCCTGGCTCACAATTACCGGTTTCGGCACTCACAACATCGAGAAATGCCTTAAATCGGAAATATTGAATTTCAAAATTGCAGCATTTTGATTCAGAGGGGCTAATGCATAGGAATACCCCTCTGAATGTGTGACGTCAGCGCAGATATCTAACGATTTTTAAATGTTTGACTAAAACGTTTTGTAGCACGCGGTGGTATATGCTGCTTTGCGCGCAACAAATGCCGCACTTTCAAATAAAGTCGCTAGGAACAGCGGAGATCCCAAAAAGTAAACAAAGGTAAAAGTCTAATATCTTGAAAACCGGTGAATATTTTTCGATGAAATTTGGTAGATATTCGTTTTTGCTCTTGCTGAACCGAGCGACATCACTTTCATGCCAATTCATTAACTTTTTTGAAGGTGGGAGGGTCCCTTTAATATCGCAAGAGCCACAGCTCAAACACTTTATGTTCATGTTGAATGCTTGCAAAGTTTGTGAGACAAAATCAGAGCACATAAAAAATCGAACCAACTGAACAATGGTTGGCGGTTTCCTGCCCTCTGGGTGTCTAAGAGACAAAACCTAAGATAAACGTTTTATGGTCTTTGTGTAACAGGTCAAATGCCAGTAAACGTTCGATTGCACAAGTCATATCCAGGTAGATATCGTTTTTTGCCCAGCACGCCGTCTTCCCCGCACTCTTGCAAACGGTTGCATGTCAATTCCACCAGTGACATTTCAAGCAGGTCAAACCAGTGACAACTACTCAACCAGTGACATTTCAATCAGTGACAACTGAACCAGTGACATCTGAACCAGTGACAACTCAACCAGTAACAACTCAGCCAGTGACAACTCAACCAGCGACATTTCAACCAGTGACAACCAGTGACAACCAGTGACAACTCAACCAGTGTGCTAAATGCATTGGCTCTATTGTCACAAACCACGTTGGTTAAGTTGTCACTGGTTGAGTTGACTGTATACCCTTGTGACATGTGCATTTTTCATTGTTATTAAATATGTCTTCACTACTCCGGCAGGTGTTTTTGCCTTCCGTGGAGGAAATGCGCCCCGACGAGGAGCGACCTGGACTATAATGCAAGACAACGCCCCTATCCACACAGCGAGGGCAGTCAAGCAGTGGTTCGAAGACCACGCAAACTCAGTAAGTGGCATCATAAACCTATAATGGCTGCTAACTCTGAAGGCTGCCCCACACTGGACCTCGCATGCGGGTTGCGAGTTTTTGGGTTTTCGGGTTTCTTCAAAATCAAATAATACAATCTG
Source organism: Amphibalanus amphitrite (assembly GCF_019059575.1). Classification (NCBI taxonomy): domain Eukaryota; kingdom Metazoa; phylum Arthropoda; class Thecostraca; order Balanomorpha; family Balanidae; genus Amphibalanus; species Amphibalanus amphitrite. The sequence continues at coordinate 182,811 of NW_024882652.1, read as the reverse complement.
TAGCTGAGCGGCCCACACTACTATCTAACAAGCGAGTCTGCATGTTTTTAGCTTCCGAGCTACCTTGCATCGCATTCCAAAAGTTGATTTTGAGTCAACTTTCGATTTTCCTCGCTGCGAGGTCTGCAAGCTCTACGAGGTTTGCGGGTTTTTCGTTGCAGTCGAATTTTGGTTCGTTCATGCTGGTATTGCGACTATATGTAGTTTTCTGAAGGTGTACCGGCTCCACAGCATTCATGAAGTGACCATGAGGGTACGGTCTAATTACTCTATGAGTTAGTATTATGCCCGCAAACTCAAAACCCGCATGCGAGGTCCAGTGTGGGGCGGCCTAAAGTTGTGGTATGGTTTAGCTAGGTGACCGGTGACCTGATGGCATTATTTAAAAAAATCTTGAGATGCTGTTAATTTATTTATCTGTTTATTCATTTTCACCCCAACCGCAATGCATCCCAATTAGAGGAGGCGAGGCCTACGGCTATGTGCGGGAGGCCGCTTTGCCCCTGGTCGCATCGTCCCCGCCTGTTATAAACTTATTGAGATAGCTTAAACAATTAACTTACTTAAAAAGTTATTTAAAACGTTAAGAACTTAAGATGCCTTACAAAATTGCTCAGTAATGATCAAACACTTTCCAACAGGTGTTATTCGTTGCACCAGCTTCATAGTCATGACCGATGTGTCAACCTATATCACGTTACAGTGAGTAACAAACATGGTTTTGTTCGCAGGTTCTTGCCATCCCCTGGCCCTCAATGAGCCCAGACCTGAACCCTATCGAAAATGTGTGGTCTCTAATGGTTCATGAGCTGGAGGAGGAGCTGCGCCAGCCGGCCCGGCAGCTCAACCAGGACGGGCTCTGGGCCGCCGTCTTGGTGAAATGGGAGGAGCTCCGCCGCCGCCCCGGCTACTTCCGGAGCCTGGTGGCCTCGATGAGGCAGCGGCTGGAGCAGTGCTCCGAGGCAGCGGGCGGCCACACCTCCTACTAAACCGTTCTGTTTGTATGTCATCTTATGTTAAAGAACAGTGTTTTGTTTATAAATTTTACTTATGTTACCTACATGTGATTAGTGTGCAAGATGTATATTAGTACAAATGTGACTCAGTGACAAGAGGCTGATGCCTGATTTTTTTCGTGATGTGATATTCAGGGGGCTTGAAACGTCTCAACTATTAGTGCGAGTTAGGAGTGCTATGATCAGCAGCACTTGTATATAGCATCGCTGGATTATGTGCAATGAGAATAGACTTGATTACTCAACCTTTTATCCGACAAACCCCAGGACTTCACTTGAAGATATAGTTGACACTCCTGGCATGTCTTGTTTTATTATTTGAAAAACTGTTAAGCTTCGTTTTTAGACGTAGCTGCTACTAGCATACAGTCATTCCTCTATTGCAGTCATTTCCTCTAAAAATGAATTAGTCAACTCTAATTCATTGACAGCGAGAGTTTTATCAGCACCCAGGGCTTCGACAAATTTTGAATGACTCCGACTACTAATAAAACTGTTCACTCTGACCGACTACGGTTCCGGCTTCGACATCTTTTGCATTGAGGATTCCTAAAACGGTTGTGCAAAAGATGAAAAGGAAGATTGGTGCACTATGTGATATTTACTTTAATTGTCGCCCGTGGAAAGGGCCGCACCCTCCTGAGGTTTTTCACGAATAGCGACAAAAGGCGGCACGTAGTGCCGCCAGCTTTCCGGCTACCTTATGGACCATCCTTTGCGCAGTTTTTGGCGAAAAAATGACCGGGTCAGGTCAGGTAACAGAGCTATGACGTCACAAAGGTAACAAGGTCAGGCCGATTTTGCACGAAATCGTAGTTTTTCGTGCTTTTAACGATGATATCGGTTACACTTTGGCATTGTTTGGGTCAAAAGTGACTGACATGGCACTGACACACCCTCCATTGACCTATGTAGGGTCAAGGTCAGGTCAGGTCTAGTTCAGGTCAGTGACTTCTGGTGACCTCTTGAAGTTTGACTTCCCGGCGGTAATTTTTGGCCCTGAATTCGAATCTGACGGCCAAATAAAGCTCGGGCACTTGGTTTATTGAGCGTCTCAGGGTCGAGGAGAAGTCGCCGACAGGTTAGATCACATTTCCGACCCCAACTGTCAGACGGCATTTTCGACCACCCGGGGCGCGAACGCGACCCCGCCGGCTTCCGGGCGCTCTGCCCCGGAAGTTATCGCGTAAAATGTGACAAACTATACACCAAAATGCACCAAATTCATCCAGAAATACAATGGTGAAAATTCCATGACGATATCTGCCATAACGGCGACGCTACAGGCGCGCAAAGTTAAAAATGCCGATTTTCCCGAACTTTGATCTTTAACCTGCCAAACCTAGGTCAAATATTGACCTATGGTCAAAAGTAATATGCGCAATCGCGAGCTCTCGTCGAGAGCAATACGCTGTTTTTCCGCTAGGCTCTACGACGACGCGTTTCGAAACGGCAGAATGGGTCGTACCCCCCCCCCCCCCTCCACTGGAAAGGATGGTGAAATGCCGTCCACGGGCGAGGGTTAAATTTTTAAATTGCAAAGTTCTTAAGCGCCGATTCGGGCAACTTTCATAACGGTAATACCGAGGGGCACGCATTCGTGACGCATGCCCAATAAATGTGAATTGTTATGTCACATTGACGTTATGTTACCATATAGTTTGGAGAAACAAAAAGTCTAGTTCAGCCAGAATGCCGGTGGCCATAGGGAAGTTGTGGCATTTTCGCTTATAGTTCGGCTCAGACTTACGGTGAGATTTGTGCTTCCGGTACTTATTTGATAGGGACGGATTTTCTTATTAACCCGCGCCCCGCTGGGGGGGGGGGGGCAGAATCTGCCCCCCTCCCGTTTTTCGCCAATAACTTCTAAACGCGTTACGCCAGCGACGTCAAACTTTCAGTACCTTATCATACATCAATTTGACACGTCCCCTGAAAATTTGAGCAAAATCCGTCGGATAATTTTTGAGAAATTGACGTTTTAGTGACGTCATGTTCGCCATTTTCGCCTCAAAAACGGCAAAATTTCAAACGCCGCTAACATCTTCATTTTTAAAGGAATCAAGACGTAACAAAAAAAAGGTTATACGTGATTCTACTTTGTTTATCAAATGGCTATCTCGGTTTTTTGAAAATTTTGGATTTTGGCCAAAATTTTTCCAAAAAACTGACTTTTTTGGGAAAATATTTATAAAATCCAAAATTTTGAGTTTATCGAAAAAACGGAATATATGTCAAAGAAGTGGTCTATGTGCACCTACATACAAATTTTTAGAAGAATCGGTTCAAAAATGTGGGAGTTATTCAAAATTTTATGACGTCACGACACACAAAAATTTTGAAAAATGATTTTTTTGGAAGTTCTAGACCTCATACGGAAACAAAAATAGCACCATTCGATTCGCCGTGAAAAACTGCATCGAATAGACACCTTTTTAGGCCTTAGCAACCAACTTCAAAATTTGACCTCACTTGACCTGACCTTGACCTGACCTCGACCTGAAATTCATCCAGAGGTGGTCCATATCACTTATTGAGTGTGCCTATTGAATTCCATGAGTAAAATGACCCATAAAACATGTGTCGCACATGCCCTTTTCTATATTTTGTTTTTGGTGACCTGACCTGACCTGACCTGACCTTGACCTTGAACTTTGAATGACATTGTGTGCAATGAATATTGTCTTGGTAGTCTAAGAACACGTTTTGGGCAATCAGTCTCAGTCCATTCTTCGGCAACTACGGTGCAAGGCCGATACTGTAGAAACTTGTATTTTGTACCCTTGACCTGACCTTGACCTGACCTCTGACCTACTTAAGCAAAAAAATTTGGGCTCTTAAGATCCGCCTTGTTGAGAGCTTTCGATTGCCGTTTTCCCCGTCTTTCTACGACCATCGGTTCGGAAGTTAGACAGGGGGGGCAGAATCTGCCCCCCCCCCCCCCAGCAGGGCGCGTATGGCTGAATAGCCCAGCGGGGCGCGGGTTAAGGTGAGATGAGCATTTTTGAGAAACATGGCAAACTTCCATTTATAGTAATATAGAAAAGTGTGCTCATGGTCTGGAAGAGCAAGGTTAAGAGCAAGGAGCAAGGCCAAAAACATCAGGAGTTTTTCTATAAAACGTTGCGGTGAGAGCAAAGAGGGCGAGGAATTTAAGAACGATCCGAAACTACGTAACGGCACACCTTAAAATACAGAAGCCTCTTTAATCGCATTCCTACAGAAAGGGGTCTTTCCCCGGCTGGTCGGCCATATTACAGTTATACACCGTTTCACCATGTCTGTGGCCTGCCTGTGTAGGGGAACAGCTATCTGCTACACCGCCCGGGCCCGCTCCCCGCAAACAGCCACCGTGATCAGTGGACTTCAAGCAAACCCAAAACTTTGCTGGAGAAATAATCCCAATATACACAGTACACACTGCCGCACTAACTCCGCGCGGGCTGTGACTGCATGAATCACTCCCCTTCCCCGGCCTCCCTCCCCCATTCGGGGAGAGGGAGGCCGGGGCGGCTGCCTTCCGTTCGGCGGCTGACCCAAGTTCACCAGACAGCAGCCGCCTGGATGGGATACTGTTCCGCAGCGCACTATCGGTACACTCTCTGATACACCAGACCTGTCCCGCTTCGGTCCCGGTATGAGCGCGGATTCTGCGCTCAATAGTACATACTTGTGGTATACGAGTATCACTGAACGTAATCACTAGCCCTAGCGTAACAAACCAGAGTTCAGTAAAGATATGACACAACTCGTTCCCATTACCATCACCTTACAACACATTCACAGGGCATGAGCCCGATGTCGTGGGATTCTGACTGGCTTCACCGCGCATCGTCAACCAACGAGACCTTCAGGACGATGCGCTTCAGTTGGACAGCTTTACTGAATGACGGACACAAATCATAGAGCTAATAACTCCAGCTCGCCGCAACGAATACATAACGACAAATGTGTGTAAGTACGCTTTTATATAGATACGATGACACAAGCCTTACTAGGGACCTTTCTGTAAATAGCGTCATGTAAATCGCTATGTGTAGGTTATGTTTTGTAATTATTAATTACTCTTTGATGAATATAAGACTAGATATGAAGATAAACCGGCAGTCACCAGTTGAACTCTGCGACTTTCCCAGAAATGCCTATGAAGAGACTCGAGCACGCATTTAGCCAAATGACAGTGGCAATGAGCCGAACTGCAAGCAAATGCAGCAAGTCAGCTGGTGTTTAAAGACGAATCCATTCTGGGCACGCTAATCCGCCCGTAATTGCACAGTCGATAAAATCCAGATCCACACAAATGTTCATTCCGCATGAAAAGGTCGACTAAAAGGAAGTTTCAAGCTGTTTAATTTACCTCGTCACTGACACGAATAAACACGTCATTAAACGTTAATTTCGATCACGACTTCGTTGGATTCAGCATGCAGAGTGCATTTGCCATGCCCCATACTTACCATCAACACAAAGTCATTACCGTACATTTGGAAGTTAGGGTCCCAAACAAACTCCATTAGACCCATAGCAACACCACTCAGCGAGGACCACAACATTAAAAAAACGACCGATGGGCAAGCCAATTCAATGCCAACTCCGCACCGCAGTGGCTAAAACAAATCCAACAGCGCAGACCGTTCATATAACAATGCTACATCGCCTCTAGCAGCCCAACCAAGTTTGTGTAGCGCTCTGCCTCCACGGCTACCCGCGAGTCAATCCCATACAAAATGACAAACGCAAACACGGGGTAAATCTGCAGAAAGCGACAATCGGGATTCGTCGCTGCTAAAATAATTACGAGCTCATCTTCATATCGCGATGAAAAGACTATGGTTTTGGTCTTATCAATGAACCTAGTCAATGGATATAATCGGGTAATAGGGGTATGTCAGTGCAGTGGGTATAGGACGAGGTGGGTCGGAGGGTAGGGCACGGGCCAGCGGTGCCGGGCGGGGTTCCCGGGGATAGCCTTGGTTCCCTGACAGAGTCGCCGTCAGTGAAATTCGCTGGGCAATCAATCAGCCGCGGCTGTTGGGTGGGCGGGCCAAAACAGGAGGTGGGTTTGAGTTAAGTTGAGTCATGGTAATAAGCAGTGACCATACAAGACAGACCCAAGTAAGGAAGTGTACCCGCAAGGACAAACTCATTTTACATACACTATACACACAATATGACCTATTTGTTAGAACGAACGCCTTTCAGCAGGCAATAAATAAGGAAAACATGCAACCTCTAAGCTATGATAGGTGCAGCATAATTCTTATGACCTATGATTGACGGATCAATTGCATCGAAACATACATGAGCCCATACGTCTACCTATGTTGTAACCATTGACACTCTGCTACTGTTCTTTTTGGGGTCATGGTTTCACCGACACAAAAATAAACCGTTCCTGTCATTTTTGGTAAAACCACTTCTGAACAACTTTGATCAGTGCGTTGAACAAGCGACGCAATTTCTAAGGTATAAGGTACTTATTTGTGAGTATGTAGTTATACCTGAGGTAGCGTGTGAATAATTACAGCCAGTTGGACACTTGGTTGGAGAAGGGTCGGTCAAAACAAGGTAAAGCAACACACATTAAAGTCAGATCGAAAGCAGTATCTTAAAACCGACAAATTGCCTAACAACCAAACACGGCCAGCTTCGTATAATTCCGAGCGGACCACCAAACATAGGCAGCCAGCGCGGGAAGTCAATACTCGGCTGAAGCCGCAGGAAAACACCAGTTGGGGCCCAGCTACAGAGACTACATTTAATCAATTACACAGTTCAGAGCGATGCTATTCAATTCCAGTTCACTTTTCCGCCGCGTGGCTTAACTCAATCCCGTCTTTCTGCATTCATTGACTGTCTGAGAACAAAAATACCTCTCATTCGGCGAGATGAAACCAGCGCGCGGCGCCGATGGATAAAAGAAGGCTTCATTTACATTCTGAGCCCGCGAGGCTGGGGCGAGAAATGATTCCCACTAATCCTGCCGAGAACCGCTGCTATATGAGTTCCCTGAGGGACGGGGAACTGCAACTCAGCTGATGGAACACATAGACCACGGGCGGCTAAGGCGGTAGAAGTGAGAAGTTGATGTCACCGATTTCAGAGACCTAAGCTTTTTTCGCATCGTGATTGTTTTTTTAGGATCTTAAAAAGAGCGCTTATCACAATTCAAGCTTTTGTAAGATTCATCTTCTTAGCCCCACTCCCCCAACACCCAACACCCAACACACATTGCACATTGCACACATATCACTAGCCAATTTCCCGAAAATGTAAGGTACTATTCCCAGTCAGACTGACCTGCAGGTTCCAGTCGAAGCCGCCCACCGAAGTTCCCGAGGCCTTCTGGTAGTGGTACTCCAGCGTCGTGTCATCGATGACGTCAATTACAGGACACACCACTGTTGTACGGTTTTTGGCAATCTCGTCCAGCAGCGGCTCCAGCCAGCCTGGCAATGATGGAAAGGTCGATATGTTAGCTAATAGATAGAGAGATCTAAACACCACGTCCGCTATACCTACTCAATTTGTACGACGGCTAATGTCATGCATGTGACATCCGTTTAGGAGCCAGTTCTGGTATGGTTACAGGAATGCATAGGATTAAGGAAATGAAATTTCTTCGCTCGCAATCCGAATAAGAACAACATGATTGCATTGCATTGAACTTAGTCAGGTAACAATTGGCCGTTGCATCATGGACGGTGTTGAATGAAGTTCGTCTTTATCCGCATATATCAACGTCATCCAAACACGGCCTTTGAACTGCATCTGAGACACTGAACCGAGTGAACGTCTTCCTCTCTGTCGCGGCGTCATTTCACTCCCACGAGCACATTTTACGGCCCCAACACGCCCCAGCATCAGCCGCCACTGCATAAATCATCCCCGGAAGGCCAGAGACACTTCCCCGCCGCGTAACGGACGGGCTTGATCACCCAACAACGTCAAACAAAAGTCATGTGTCGAATAACATTGTGTCATTCAAGCGCGAGATCGCCGAAGCTCTTAGGATAAGTGGGACGATCTGCGCGGGTGCATGGTGGATTACTTGAATAATCAGCCATGACCAGTGCCAGTAGGTAGAAGCCGAGTGGATGGCCGGACAATAAAATACCGCAGTTGGTGTTGCAGATAACCCTAACTCGGTGCCCTTCCTGTTGGTTCTACAGGCTTAGTGCTGCTAAAATATCTACAGTCACATAGCTGACGCTAGATGTCACTACGGTGAGCGCCTGAAGCTATGCTGTACCGCAATCTCCGAACCTATGTTATACCGCTGCCGCTAGATGTCTCTGCAGTATGCGCCTGAAGGTATACTGTACCGCATAACATATGGGAGCGATGCAAATAAAAATTACTGGACAAGAAAGTATTTTTATTTACGGGCCTTCACCTACAATATGACACGTTCAGACACACATGTAGGTTTTACAGTTGTCCGTCCTCCAAAAGAAACACAACACCTGTAACAAGCCAACTGTCTCCCCCCGAGCGGAAATCCGTGCAGACCTGTCACATCAGCACAAATCAATACCAAAACGTCTGCATACTCGTATCATCCTCGATCGCCACCTCCCCATCATCCCACCCCACCAAGCATGAGACGTGTGACGTCTCTTCGGCGCATCAAACGGCACACATGTGCTGCCGAAACCACCCAACTCGCCGCAGATAGGTTATACCTTTTCCATCAAACAGGCGTCAAGTCGCCACCCGGCGACGTCCCGGAATTCCAATCGCGACACTATTCACCGCTCTTCACGCTTCATTTATCCCCGCTCTTCAAGGGGCGAGACGAAAAAATATGACAGCGAGCATTGTGTGTCACAGGGAATGAGAGTTCGAGCGCGAACTATAGGGAGTGTGTGTAAAATGAAATTATGAATGGAGATCATTAAGGAAATGAGAGTTAAATTTAGCGAGATGAAATGAAGACAGCCATTGATACGAGGCTAAGACCAAAGCTCAAAGGAACAGAAAGGAGAGGCAGTCCGCTGCCGCGGGTTCGCCGTTTTATTCCACCGGGAGCGGCGCGGTGGCGGAGACAGATGTGACGCAGTTCACCCGCCACATCCATTTCCGGCGCAGTGTGCCACCGCGGCCGCCACCTAATGCTTTCAAAACAAACGTTTAGAAGTTGGACGGCGTAAAAACAATAAAGTTTGACGTTTGATAAAGCAGCGACCGGTGCTCCTGTGGATAGCGGGGAACACTGCCGATTGAAAACGGATTTTCCGCGAGGAGAAGATAGCGGAAATTATAGGAAGTCGTGCCGAAACTTTCAGAAGTCATCATCAAAGAGCTGACAGTAGTTCGGGATGGAAGATCAATTGCTGGACAGATGGGGAGCCAATGAATGATAAATACACATCTTCGGGACAAACAAAGCCTAAGAGATATGGTTGTGGTGGTGATGCAGAAGTTCACGAATGAATACAGCTAAAAATGTTATTTAATTATTGACTTTCATAGCGAATGTCCAACCATCTACCATCTAATGACCAACTGTTTGCAAACATGAAACGTGGGAGGAAAACATCATTTTCCGCCAGGAATTACGAAGTCTTTCAGGTTTCCACTCTAAATTATAATGTATATCTAAATGCTGCCACAAGAAATATACCACTGCCACAACCAAACTTAATACTTTTACCTAAACACCTTTAGCCCACTAGCCCACTTTAGCCCACTATACTGGCCCACAATAGTCCTCTTGAGCACAAACCACCCACAGAAAAGCTTAAAAGCAGCCCTAAACTACCTCACACCCCGACTAGCCCCGGCACTGATCCTTCATTATATCCAACACCTCATTAGCATTCAGTGCGGCGTCGCGTCGGTCGGCGGGTGTCGCCGAGACCGACGGGGGACAATGCGGGGTCTTTAGCTCGAACGACGCGCCTCAGTGGGGGCTCGGTGGGGCCAGGTACAGCGCCGTTCATTGAGGATAACACACGCGACGGGAGGCCAACCCAGGCCGTAACGAGGCTAAACGGTGTCGACAGACAGTGGAGGGGGGGGGGGGGGGGACGCGGGAAGAAAAACGTACGTCTAACGAAAATGCATGGGTGATTGCTGGTTATAGACTGAAAAAGTCAGCTGATGCCAATTCTTGCATAGCATCTTTCAGTGCTAAAATATCAAACCCACGGTATTCGTAAAACACAGTACGCACCATCTATCCTGATGCTCCATTTTTACATACCTTCCGTGCACTCGCAGTGACTGTCCAGGTAGGTCAGCACATCCGCCGTGGCGTGACGGGCTCCCAGCAGACGGGCCCGGATGAGACCCTCCCTCTTCTGGGCGCGCACCACCTTCACCTTGGGGTACTGGGCCATGTAGTCCTCCAGCGGCTTCCCAATGTGCTCTGGAAGAGAGAGGAGCGGCGGTCAGAGCGACAGACAATGGTTAGTGTTGACTTGGCTACGGAATTGCATACCTCAACGTGTGTAAAAAAAGCTATATAGGTAAGGTAAGAAAGGCAATGGAAGTTTATCATTTTGTTTTGCCACACACAAACAGGAAGATACAAGTAAATTTCACGACAACGCGATCCGTCTGAAAGAAATATACACATAATCATTGTTAGCGAGCAAATAGGCATTTTTGATATCTTCGCAAAGACGGCCGGCGCTCGGAGCGCGGCGGTCGGTCCGCCGCGCCACGCCGCTCACATATGTGTCATCTGGCCCCTGTCCTGGTTCTCATGCCCACGTGTTGTGCGTACCACGAGGGCTGAGACGGGACGGGGGCCTGACAGTCTTCGACGGGACTCCACCGGTGCGCGACGGCCCGGTGCACGACGTGGCCGACGTGGCCTTACGTACGACGCGGCCACGGGGCCCTACGAGAACGATTCAGTGAACCGCATTTGTGACCGCCGTATTTTGTGCATTTTAACCGTTTCCGTTTCAATCAAGAATAGACTTTTACTTATATGAACAATAACTTTATGGTCCTCCGGGTGACGAAAGAGAACGAGTGAACGATCACGAGCACGCACGAACATTTCCGTATTGAACGGGTGAACTGTATAGTCGGTCAAATATGTATCTTTCCCGGCCGCCAAGTGGCGCTACGGTCTGGATTCGATAGTTGGCTGAGCCCACACCCCAGCTGCCCTGGCGGCTCTGGCGGCCCTGTGACGTCACGCGCGGGGGGCGGAGCTACACAGCGGCCGGCTGGAGAGTGACCGCAGACCAGCACTGGACGGCCTCGCCGCCGGGTGCTCCGGCGGGTCTGGCCGGGAGAGGCGAGCAAGCGGATGCGTTAGGAATCTAACGAATGTGAGGGCAGCGCGATGGTCTAATGATGGCTGTGCTTTCATGCGCCGTGTAAATTGTAGACTGAGTGCTATGAGCTATCAAAGGATTATCTGGTGTTTCAACAGGGGTCGCTGACCTAAAAATTAAGATGGTTGCTCTTGATACGATTGAATGCTTGGTGATATGATGATTAGCGCAAGAGAAATATTTAATCGAATTTAGAATTATGACCGGTTATTTTTTGATAAAGCAAAAACTTTTTTCTTTTTTTTGGCATTAACGGGAAAGCGTTAAGCCATATCTACTGAAAATCTTAACCTGCGCCGGGCCGGGGGGGGGGGGCGATTTGCGCCCCCCCCCCCAGGTTTTTCGCAGATAGCCGAAAAACGGCGGCGTGCAGCGCCACCAAATTTTGCATACCTGTTTTTCCATCTATTGCGCATACTGTGTGCGAATTTTGACCTTATATGACTTAAGGTCAGGTCAACAGGTCGGTTTGAGTGACCTAACGTCACAAAAAGTTTGAACTTGCACCAAAGCTACAACTGTTGACCGATCGATATGAAACTTTCAGGAGTTAGTAAGGGTGACAATATCCACAAAATGTATGTCTCGGATTTTTTTTATCTATGACCTGAGGTCAGGTCAATCTCACAACCTCCCCATTATAAGTCAATGGGATAAATTTCAACTTCATCTGAATGCCACCCGATCCACACAATATATTCAGGATCATGGTGTTGCAGGTCCCTGGTGGTCATTCTACCGAAAGATGTCACCGATGACCTTTGGAAGGTGTCGCTAGGTCATCCGAGGTCACCTGAGGTCACCAGCGGGGGTTTTCTGCAATAACTTTTGAGTGAATAGAAATAGAGACTCCGTTCGACGTTTATCATGTTTGTCTGATCAATGCGGATCGAATGATATGCAACATGACCTATTTCAGTCAGGTCATGACCTTGACCTTAGGTCAAATTTTCAACTTGACCTTTCGAGGTCACATGATATAGCTTTCGATGCGCTTTGACAAGCTAAGAACGATGACGTTCGAATCGATCCTTTATCTTTGTCTGGATCAAAAGCTATTTAAGAAAAAGTATCAGAAGTAAAAACGTTTTTTATCGCTCTTTCGAACGCCGCCTACCGCTTGTCTCTACGACGCTCAGGAGTCGAGTTAGACGGGGGGGGGGGGCGTAAAACCGCCCCCTCCTAAAACAACCTCCTAAACCAACCCTCCTAAAGATTTCTGCAACCGTTCTACCCTCATCACTCAACTGAATAATTCTCCCCTTTTCAAAAACGGTGCAGTGATACGGCATCTCAAACCTAGAGCGACTACACTCAAGTTCAAGCTAACGGTCTCCACTCTCCAATTCAGATACCTATCGAAACCTTTCCGCGACCCGGTGCTGTGGCTCAATCAGTGGGCCAGCTGACCGCAGACCATACCCGCAGGGCATGAACCTTTGACCATATTAGGTCAACACGCCGTGGCCCCAGCCCGCTCGCCAGGTCCGCGCTCATTGGCCGACGCGGCAACCGCACAACCTGTCCCCTCCCCTCCGTAGTACTCGCAGCGGCCGGCGGATTCAGCCAAGTTACCGACCTGCCCAGCGTGGGGAGGGCCGGCCGGGAAAGATACATATTTGACCGACTATACGACTCTCGCGAACATTCTGGCCCTCCGGGCCGGATATCAGTGAACTAGTGTGATGGATTTACAGTGACGACGCGGTGTTGTGAGCTGTGAGTACAATGTCTGACAAACGGTCACGACACGACAGTGATGCAAAATCGCATCAAGGTCGCCGGAGCTCATATCACACGAGGAGTGAGGCGAGCTTCAGTACGGCGTCCTCTGGCCTCAGTGAAGCCCGCCGCCGAGCTGCGCTAAGCAAGCTCCAGGCGGAACAGGTCCAGCGCGCCGCCGCCGCCAAGGCTGAGCTGGCCCGGCGTCAGGCGGAGGCGCAGGCGGAGCAAGCCCGACAACAGGCAGAGCAGTCCCGGCGGCAGGCGGAGCAGGCGGAGGCGCAGGCAGCGCTGCAAGCTCAGGCGGCGATGGATGAAGCTGAATACCGTCAGCTGGAGCTGGAGCTGCTGGAGCAGGAGGAGCGGGGTTCGCAGCACCCTCGTTCTTCCGCTGCACCATCCGTCGCCAGACCACCGGTGGTTGCAACTGAGCCACCGGCACCGGTGGACGTGTCTCGACAGACGGACGAGTCAGTCACGCGCACCCGACAGTGGCTGGCTCAATCTCAGCTGCATGTGCCGCCAGTGGATACGGCTCCTGTCGGCACCCTGCCTCCACCTGCGGTGCGGCTGCAGCACCCGTCCCGTGACGACACCAGAGCGGTCCCACATCTGCCGCGCATCACGCTGGAGAAGTTCGGCGGCTCTGCCATCGAGTGGCCGCGGTGGATAGCCCTCTTCAAGGCGCTAGTGCACGACCGCGCCGACCTCACCGACGTAGAACGGCTGACCTATCTGCAGACTCACCTGACGGGGCCGGCGAGAGAGTCTGTGCGGGGCATGCTCTGCGACGCCAGTCTATACAGCACCGCCCTGTGTGAGCTGGAGCGAGAGTTTGGTGACCCGTCCCGTGTGATACACGCCACGATGAAAAGACTGCTCACAGCGCGGCCGGTGAAAGATGGCGACCTGTCAGCGCTGACAGAGCTGTCTCGTGAGCTCCACACCGCGGTGAGCGTCCTACAGTGTCTGCACTACGAGCACGACCTCGCTGCCGCCACGAACGTCACCACTGTGACTGGGAAGCTACCAGCCTCCCTCGCCTGGAGGTGGGGCGAGCACATGGTGGAAAATGGCATCACTCGTCCGACGCTCGTCGATCTCGACGAATGGCTACGCCGCCATGTGTCAGCTGGTCGGTTGGCCTTGAACGTGACCACCAAGCAGCTGCCGAAGGTCGAGGCTAACGACGCTGAGTGCCGCCCGAGACGCGTGTTTACCACCACGTCGGCGCGGCCCACGCCGGCGGCTGTAAAGCGGGAGAGGACAGCTGCCATAAAGTCATCTGCAGCGGACGGGAACAGCGACTGGTGTGCCATGTGTCAGCAAACACACGAGCTCCAGCAATGTGACGAATTTCTCGCGCTGACTGTGAGTGAGAAGGCAGAGTTCGTCGGCAGAAACGGACTGTGCTTTAACTGCCTGGGTCGCGATCACATCAGCGCCACGTGTCCCAGTGATGCACGATGTGACGCGGAGCACTGCGGCAGGCGTCATCACACGCTGTTACACAATGGAGGACGAGTGTTTCCGCTGCGCGATTCCGATGATGGTACGCCGTCATCTGCCAAACATGTCGGCACCGCATCGGCCGAGCCTCGCAGTGATATTCTCCTGCAGGTGGTGCCCATCACCGTAAATGGGCCGGCAGGTAGCCGCACCACGAACGCACTCTTCGACCTGGGCAGTCAGGTCACACTGATCACCGACGACCTGTGTGACCGGCTCGGCATCTCGGGGCCCACCGACAAATTGGTGCTGAGTACGCTGAGTGGGACCCAAACGACGACGTCACGACGCGTATCCTTCGCCGTCGAGGCTGTGGGCGGCGACGGCAGGGCACACCGTATACGAAACGCCCAAACGACGCCGACGTTAAACGTGTCAGCCAAGGTCATGGACTGCACAGTAGCAAAGGAGAAATGGCCGCACCTTGCCGACCTGGATCTCCCCAGCGCCACCCACGGCCCAGTGGAGGTGCTCCTGGGAACCGACGTCATCGAACTTATTGTGCCGCGGGAAGTGATCGAGGGACTGACGGGAACGCTGTGCGCCGTAAGGACGCTGTTGGGATGGACGGTGACCGGGCGGGCGTCGGAACGCTCGGTGCCCGATGGTGAACACGTTGTCAATCACGTTCGTGTCAGTGATAAAACGAGTGCAGTCGCTGACCTTCACACCCAGGAATCATCAGAGACGACCCAGTGGTGTCACGCAGCCGAGCCGCCGGGCCCGGCCGACATCTTCAGCAGAGGCGGCCCGGGGACGGACCTCGCCCCCGGCGGACCGTGGATACGAGGTCCAGCTGCGCGGTCCGGCCCGGCCGCCCTCTCCGACGACGAGACGAGGGTGACAGCGTGCGTCACCGAGCGAGCGGAGCCGGTCGTAAACGGCAGTGACTTCTCGTCCTGCCTCATGGACTCCGGCGGCCTGCTCAGAGTCGGTGGCCGTCGCTGGAAGCGGAAGAACACGCAGCCGCAGGATCGCTCTTGGCGACGCCGGCGGCGAGAGTGTCTCCCCGCGCACGCCGACCGCACACTGCATGTCGATCATGGACACGACCGAGGTCAAGGTTGGCGAACTAGTGCGACTGACCGACGTAAACGTACCGTGTGGACACCGGCCGATGGGACGAGCGGAGTGTATGACCCCGGTGTAGGCGGTCGTATCCGCGCCGTGGATGCGACGACTGCCACTGGTCGTTACAGGCGGCCAGTCTCTCGTCTCTGCCGTCTCGAGTGCGACGGCGACGAACAGTAAACGGACTCGGAGAGATAATGTGCGGCACGGGGGACGGCTAAAGTGAGTCGTCTACGACCGCACTGTGCCGCCGGCGAGCAGTGTGGAGATCGGAGCGTTTATTAGTGTTTCCTGCGCCCACCATTCGCGGTGCTAACGTGTGTGTGTGTGCGTGAGAGAGTGAGCCGCTCATTCTGTCCGCTGCGAATGGTCATTTGTGTTGAGTGTTCACTGTTCAGCCATTAGCTATCAGCTGTGAGCCGTGTGACAGTTCTTGGACGCGCTAGTAGTTTACGACCTTAGCAGTGTTATGTTAGTTTATGATACGCACCGTGTTAGTGCTATTGTACGTCCGCGTTTGTTTGCTTCGCCGCTTCGGTAACGTAATGTGTGTCGTGTTGTATTTTGTGTGATGGGTGTTTGTTGTGTGTCGGCCATGTGACGGCAATGTCACTGCCGCCGATGCCTCTCGGCCCAGCGTGTGTAGTTTACGACATGCGTCAGTGTGTGACGGCACCCGGCTGCCGAGAATGCGCCGTCACCAGTTTTATGACTGGGTGATTGTTGGCGGGGATAATGCCTGCCTCAGTCAGACATTGTGTAGTGCGTAATGTGCATTGTCTGTGAGTGTATGTATATCGCGCATGTTGAACGGATCGTTACGAGTGTGCGCGTGCGTACGGGACGCTTGAACGATTGCTCGCTAGTTGTTGGATTTTCCGCGGATGATCGCGAAAAACCGGGCCGGCTATGTTAGCGAGCAAATAGGCATTTTTGATATCTTCGCAAAGACGGCCGGCGCTCGGAGCGCGGCGGTCGGTCCGCCGCGCCACGCCGCTCACATATGTGTCATCTGGCCCCTGTCCTGGTTCTCATGCCCACGTGTTGTGCGTACCACGAGGGCTGAGACGGGACGGGGGCCTGACAGTCTTCGACGGGACTCCACCGGTGCGCGACGGCCCGGTGCACGACGTGGCCGACGTGGCCTTACGTACGACGCGGCCACGGGGCCCTACGAGAACGATTCAGTGAACCGCATTTGTGACCGCCGTATTTTGTGCATTTTAACCGTTTCCGTTTCAATCAAGAATAGACTTTTACTTATATGAACAATAACTTTATGGTCCTCCGGGTGACGAAAGAGAACGAGTGAACGATCACGAGCACGCACGAACATTTCCGTATTGAACGGGTGAACTGTACGACTCTCGCGAACAATCATCATACACAGACAGCGTCAATACAGCCCAATACACGGTATGGTCACAAACAGAAGCGGTAACACAGCAACCATCGCCACACCACATCATCATTCGTCACCTTTCCCCGCGACCGGGCAGCATAGGTCAATCGACTGTAGACCGCCCCAGTACCGTTTTCCAGTCTGTCTGCAGTGATGACGTGATCATTGCCGATGCCGGCCGACCGCCAGTCACCACTGTTTACATTGAGAGACGTGCCGAGACGTACGAGCCAAGCGTAAATGACTGAACGACGCATTAGGGGGGATAGGAAGGTGGAGGGACTGGGGTTAGGGAGGCCGCAGCACCGCACTGGTATTGAAGATCACTGCCCCATGGCTCAAATATTCAGGGAGGTTTTATCGTTAATATTTGATACACAAATTATATCTTTGAACAACCAACCACGTGGCAAGTTAAATATCCAACATCAACAAAACGCGTTTTCGTCCTTCATGAAAGAACGTCGTAAGACAATATCTGGTCTAGCTGTGCCGAGTCACTGCAGGTAAATCGGAAGGCCCTGGGTTCGACGTCTCAATAACATGAAAGCAGCATTGTCAACAGCAGTAATGTAATGCTAAAAAGAAGTCACTGTAGACGATGACACGCTAGTAGCCATTGCATGATTGCGATCACAAAGGAAGCCGACATCACGAAATGAAACTGTCATTGCCGTGAATATTGACGGCTATGTGCAAGTTTAGCATTTAAAAGTCATAAACCCTACACCCATTCCCAGTGGTTGACTCGTGTCCTCACGTCTATTGGAAATCGTGACTTAACCCGCGCCCCGTAGGGGGGGCCGAAACGGCCCCCCCTGTCCTTTTCGGTCGATATCTCCTAAACGGCTGGAGATATCGCCACCAAACTTTCAGGACCCCTCCGGGCATCAATTTTGCACATTGTGACCAAAAATTTTTCCAGAGGCTATGATAGGTTGGCCACAAATGACGTCAGAGTGACGTCATGTTCTGTCATTTTCGACCGAAAAAAGACCTTCGCGAGAAGACCTGTCAGGACTACAGCTTTGAAGATACAGAAAAATGATCAAGACATAAAAGGTGTAGAATTGACAGGGCTACAAAACTGCTATCTCGGATTTTTGAAATTTTTGAGTTTTGACCCCCAAAAATCAAAAAAGCATTTTTTTGGATATATTCGCCAAAAAATCCAAAAAGTTTTTTGAGTTTCAAAAAAACCGGAATATATGTGATAGTGCCTACCGTCTTCTACCAACATACCAAATTTCAGATCGATACCTCGTTTTTTGGCCAAGTTATAGCGAAAAAACTGTTCAAAAATGATGACGTCAAATTTTCAAACTCAATTTTTGGCAATTCTAGAACTCGTAGAGCAAAACGAAGACCACCATTAGACTCCCCGTGACGAGCTGCATCGAATCGATACCCATTTTATGCAAAAATATCAACTTTGAAATTTGACCTAATTTGACCTGACCTTGACCTGACCTTCACAAAAACGTGACCTAGGCTGGCCCCAAAGGCTGCCTAACCCACATAATCGCATTTGTCATGTAAAATGGACCATAAAACATGTATCACACGACACATTCATATTGTGACCCCCGGTGACCTGACCTCGCTGTGACCTGACCTGGTATCAGTGACCTCAGATAGCAAAGTATGTGTTTGTCGAACAATGTACCATCGATGGTTTTCAATAAATTACCAATTTACTCGCTTTCACAGCACATTTCTTGAATTGCCTGTGAACGGTGAAAATCTGACCTTTGACCTGACCTGTGACGTCATCGGTTTGACCTAGGTCAATGAAATTTGGTCACAAGGTAGTTCCCGGGTGGGGCTATCGAACGCCGTTTGAATTTTGAAAATCGGCCGGTAACTTTCCGAGATCTTAGGGGGGGGCCGATACGGCCCCCACCCCCTACGGGTGGTAGGGTCCGCCGGTAGCCCTACGGGGCGCGGGTTAATAACAATGCAGGAAGAGTCATCTGTCTGAAAAATAGTGTAGACAATGGATGCCACCAAACTTGCAAATGGAGGCTCACGTCAGGCTGCAGAGCTAGCTGCCTATCGCACGAACACGTTCCGACGCCTTCGGATTACATTCGTCCGGTTCCATAATCAAAGTGTGTTTCAAAAATTCAGACGATAGCCCAGGAAATATGCGTAGCTAAGTATGCATGCTCAATGCTCACTGGTACTGTCTTAGAATGAAAACATATTGTCCGTCACACAAGCTTTTTCCTAGAACAAACCAAATAATTGATCATGCCCACACCACTCACACCAATTTCATTTCACTCCACCTTTAAATTGTTAATGACCGCTACCGGAACTGAATGCCCATGCGGTGCGACCATTGGCTGACGCTCAGTGCATGCCCCTCCCCGACACACCCTCGTTTCTAAACAGTACCCCTCCCCTTGTACCGCACCCAGGCCCACCCAAGCCTCCCCCACCCCATACCAGCCAGGATCACCACGACAACTACCACGTGGCAGCATTATTAAGCAGGTGGTGATTTGGTGACCGGCGCCCCTCCAGTCAGTCATTATATTATCTGAGGGGCGGTTCACGTTATTTCTGTCGGTGACAGCTGCACTGGGATGGGTGATTCAATTCCGACGACCAACATTGACCCGACCTCCGGGCCATCCAGACCCCATATACGGCCCTTAGGGTGATCATTAATAGATGAACACCTGGTTGGCCGAATGCTTTACGACGCAGCATTAGGTTCCACTGAAAAGGAGACAATAGTCGTGTTTACATAGGGTTCCCTTAATCTTCCCCTATTTCTCCCCTATTTTCAGATCCAATTTTAGGCATCATAGCGCTCGCGTGTAACGTTGCTATGGACGCTATTGTTGTTAGAAGCATACTAAGTATCGTTTATGCTGTAAACAATATAAATTGGGCTTATTTAATACTCGAAATTCAACAATTCATATTTTGAAGTAATTTTATCCTGCCCTTCAATTCCCTCTTTAAGCGACAAATAGGGGAGGATTTGGTAGCGTAGCACCTTTCCAAAAGCTGCTACGCTACCATATCCAGTGGTTCTCAAACTATCACATCACAAAAGCGGCGTGCTGATTGGCCGGCAGTTCCGAATCGTCCGACTGGTGGTCCCCGACTCGACAAGCGCACGTGCGCCGACTGAGGATTTTTAAGTAGCATTAACGCATAAACGGCACAAAGTCAAGGCGGAAATTCGACAGGTGCGGTGTTCTGATATTGCCGTGGATGTGATTATACCTACTTGAATAATAGCTCAGCCGTTTAAAGTATGTTAAATGCCAGATAGTTTTCTGATTTTTCTTGCTTTGAGCTTTCATGTGCTATCACTTTTACCTCAGTGTCTAGTCTGGAAGCTATTTGGGAGAGCCCTAAAGGTAAGTAACAATTGCAAACTGCTTCTAGAATGACTTAGTTGCGCCATATTTGTAGTGAAGCGAGGTAAAGGAGACAGAGGATTCCTTTATAAGGGACATTTAAGAGACAAATAGGGGAAGATTAAGGGAACCCTATGTAAACACGGTTATTGTTGTGGCTGTGTGGACTGACGCTGTACTGAGAGTGATGACACTAATCCCGTCAGTTGATCCGCCGGTAACGTTCAACAATCCGTAATGAACATGAATAATGAATTATCTAACGCTGCGGCTGGAGCTTTGATCCAGGGATGCCGACCGTCCACAGAATAGCTTAGCTTTGATGACTAACTGGAGCATCAACTGTATGCATTAGACCCACGCGATCCTGATAACGGACAATTAAACACGGTAAGCCGCTCATCGATTCAGTCTGAGCCCGAATAGCTGGCGCGATTTCTGGTTCAAATCTGCATTTTCCAACGTTTTAGTTTCACTGAACGGCGTGTCAAACGATTTCGGGACGGAATAAATCACCGAGACAAAGTCGAGTTTATTCAACCACGTATTTCGGTGCATTTAATTTACCCAGCGACTTGCCTCCACTTTGTTGGGTCACTGCATCGCCAGGTTTTGTCTGTTTCCGGGCCAACGGCATGCGAACTTGCATATACGGCAGGATAACATGCGAGGCTATTCCATTGCATATTTAGGTCTTCCTGCATAGTTCCACTCAATTATATCCATCTTCCATGATTATTTCCTAGATGAGTGTCGTGCTCCAACCTTTTGCACCTGGATATACGCAGTTATGTCAACAACTCAATTAGTCGTGTTTACATAGGGTTCCCTTAATCTTCCCCTATTTCTCCCCTATTTTCAGATCCAATTTTAGGCATCATAGCGCTCGCGTGTAACGTTGCTATGGACGCTATTGTTGTTAGAAGCATACTAAGTATCGTTTATGCTGTAAACAATATAAATTGGGCTTATTTAATACTCGAAATTCAACAATTCATATTTTGAAGTAATTTTATCCTGCCCTTCAATTCCCTCTTTAAGCGACAAATAGGGGAGGATTTGGTAGCGTAGCACCTTTCCAAAAGCTGCTACGCTACCATATCCAGTGGTTCTCAAACTATCACATCACAAAAGCGGCGTGCTGATTGGCCGGCAGTTCCGAATCGTCCGACTGGTGGTCCCCGACTCGACAAGCGCACGTGCGCCGACTGAGGATTTTTAAAGGGACCCTCCCACCTTCAAAAAAGTTAATGAATTGGCATAAAAGTGATGTAGCGTGAATCACAAAGAGCGAAAATGAACATCTACCAAATTTTACCGGAAAATATTCAACCGTTTTCGAGATATAAGACTTTTATTTTTGTTTACTTTTTGGGAACTCCGCTGTTTCTATGACGTCACATAAAGGTTTTCTTTACGTCGGCATTTGGAAGCAATAATTTGGTATCAAATTGCGACAAATATTGCGCGAATGATGCGTTTATCTTATCAAGGTCAATATATGATGGCCAACAAAGGATTCGAGGACAATTCTTCTTATGGCATTTTTTCGTATCGCAATTCTTCGTCTGCAACTCTTCGTCAGGGCATTTATTCGTATCGCATTACTTTGTCTCGCATCAGGGTATATGAAAATCGGCTCGCATTTCTTCTTCAACGCAAATATATGCAAGAGTAAGCATTGATGGACAAATAAATGCACCGACGAAGATTAGTAGACGAAGAAATGCGGACGAAGAAATGTCATGCGAGGATTCGTTCGGGTACCATGACATTTATGTGATTTCAAAGTCAAGGTTCACAGCTGATCTGCTAAATCAAGCCAAGAATCCAAACTATCAAAAAACTATAAATATTTGTTTGTCTGTCACAGAGGTCTCAAGCAATATAAGGTTGACATATGTTGAATCAAAAATCTACTGCCACAACTCACATCTCCTGCCTTAGTTTATCATTGTTGTTTTAACTTGCTTTCAAGAGAAACAGAAGCCAGTATCTGATATCACTTCAGATGATTGTTTCAAGATCTGAGTTCAAATGGAATTAAAAGCAAGATCAAGATGAAACAGGGATTATTGCTGTTAAAGTAGTTTGGCCATGGTACAACAGGCACATAAATCATTAGCCAAATCAAATACTGGTTGGTTTGTCAAGATGTTTGTTGTCTGTCGTCTGTCGAGCTGCTATGAACACTGAACGCTCTCACTCTTACTTTAAAGAGAGTAGTTTAAGTTGAATGGTAGTGAGCTGTAATTAGACAAAGCAGCTATTCAGTGCTCACATCAAGCCAGGCTAGGAAATGGCATCAACTGTGGTGGGAGGAAGCAGGTTCGGCAGGCCTATGTTGTAAACTTCTGTTGTGTCTTGTGTTTGATCAACTGATGTTTTCTGCTCTGTTTTGTGCAGTGATAGTAGCAGGTAACTGCATGCTTGTCAAATTATGTGAATAAACGAATTCATAACATTGCATTTTTCTCTCCATGCAAGGAACAAGTAAGATGTTGTAGAAAATGTAATAGAGGGCTGCATTGCTGATTTCATGCACTTTATCAGAGCTTTATTTAGAATTGCTTTCCTGAAAGCTACACACAGGCCACAGCACTGAAATTCACAATGTCATAGCTTTTGGCAGAAAAAAAGAAAAGACTTGCCTAGGTAAAATTGGCTGAAAGTATGGCAGAGCAGGTCTTGAAGCGTATGCCCATCCGTGTGCTTGCCGAAGCCGAACTGACTGCAACACATTAACTCTGACCCACCATGGTGGCTGGCATATCCTGAACTTTCACCACTCTAAACAAGACAACTTTCAGCCCTCAGCATTGTATTAAAACACTGTACATGGCAGTTGACACTCAAAATTTGTTTCAGTGCCATCCACGGACAACATCAGTCGCCATTCACCAGGCCAGTAAAAACAGAAAAGATAATAGCTTCAAACCCATGTAGTCAGAGTTACTAGGTCTGCACCTCAAAACAAAATCCAGGTGACATTCACCACGCCAGTAAAAAAAAACAGGTAGGTACTTGGGTAACGTAACAGCTTCAAATCTGGTAACATGTTGGTCGGACTTAACACTACCACATGTACATGGAATAATATGATACCAAACAATAGTGCAACCATTCTGGACAACAAAAGTGTATGATAAAATTAATTTAGAATACTTTGGCAGCATGATTTACGAGCACAGGCAGGTGTTACCTACCAGCCTTCTCAATGCTCGTAAAACCAACATTGTAGTTTTGATTTTACCTTACATGATAACACACTTGGCTGCAATGGCACATTTAATTTAACACTGTGAAAAGACCAGTTATAACCACTTCACAAGCACAATTGCACCTCATGCCGACATCCTTTTCCAAGGACAGTCAGCAGCGTCTTTCGTCAAAACTGGAAGATCAATCCCCTTTCAACTGTTAACATCAAAAATATTTCTTCATGGTGTGATCTGCTATGGAAACCTTGCGGGAAAAGAATTAATGTCAATTGTCAGCTCTTCAAATTTCTTTGGACTTAAACTTGCAGTACCATATCCAGTTTGCTTTGATATTTTGTTTTTCATTCCATGTTGAAGTTGAACACCAAGCTCCAGATATAGCAGGCAGCTTGATCATCTTCGGCCTTGGTATAATATCAGTCCAAGTTCCAGTGGTGGGTATCTTCTAATATTCAAATTACAATGAAAAGCAATAGGCTTTCTCAGCGCCGACGACGGATTTCACGTTGATATAAAAGTGAGCTCAAGGTCAGCAAAACTCGGGTTCAAGGAATGGCGGGCGTTGAAATGACTGCTGACGTCATCAACAAACCGCTAATGGTTAAGAGATAGGGACTAAGCTGGTCCCACCCTGCAAGTAAAGGGAAGAAATTTCTTGAACACCATAAAGCTGCGGGGGTTGCGACCAGGATAAATGGTGGTTTCTGAGCCTGGCCGCAAACTTGGCTATCTCAACTCAAAACTAATGTTAAGGTGGGATGGTCCCTTTAAGTAGCATTAACGCATAAACGGCACAAAGTCAAGGCGGAAATTCGACAGGTGCGGTGTTCTGATATTGCCGTGGATGTGATTATACCTACTTGAATAATAGCTCAGCCGTTTAAAGTATGTTAAATGCCAGATAGTTTTCTGATTTTTCTTGCTTTGAGCTTTCATGTGCTATCACTTTTACCTCAGTGTCTAGTCTGGAAGCTATTTGGGAGAGCCCTAAAGGTAAGTAACAATTGCAAACTGCTTCTAGAATGACTTAGTTGCGCCATATTTGTAGTGAAGCGAGGTAAAGGAGACAGAGGATTCCTTTATAAGGGACATTTAAGAGACAAATAGGGGAAGATTAAGGGAACCCTATGTAAACACGGTTAATAATGCCAAGCGCCGACAGAAATAGCGCGCCCGGAAAACACTATTTGGTCAAAACCCAACAGGTGTCCGTGTTTCAGAACTTTCCTTTACAAATCGTCCCCCAGCGTTGGAAAAGCACAGGTCTTTGGTACCGAAAACCAATAAATATTTGTTCTGATATGTCGTTTCTGGCGATGGAAATAAGCTGTATTCATATTTGCATTTTATATGAGCTTCTCATCAAACCCACCAAACAAACTTCATGTTCACTCATTTCAAAATGAGACCTATGGATTAAAAGCTGGTGGAGCAGACTTTGACCAAGGATGCAAAAACCGAAGTCCAGCGTCCACAGCTCATGGCCGGTCGACCTATACGGTCACAGCCATCGTCTCCGAAGGCTATTGTCAGCACGGGACCTATTGCCCGGCCGACACAATGGACGGATTACGAACAGTGTGCAGAGTCGGCACGGTCGGACCGCTGAGCCAGCCACCCCCCCCCCCCTCCTACAGAGCAGGGGGCTCAGGACCCAGGGGGAGATACAGATACAATCAGATCTGGAGATATGTGTCCAGGAATAATGCTGAGGAGTGGTGGGAGCTATAGATCCAGATCACCGCATTGATTTAGATCCAGATCCAGAAGCGATGAAGTGTAAAAACCGAAGCCGAGGAA
Source organism: Amphibalanus amphitrite (assembly GCF_019059575.1). Classification (NCBI taxonomy): domain Eukaryota; kingdom Metazoa; phylum Arthropoda; class Thecostraca; order Balanomorpha; family Balanidae; genus Amphibalanus; species Amphibalanus amphitrite. The sequence continues at coordinate 157,392 of NW_024882652.1, read as the reverse complement.
GTCTGAAGAGGCATTTTCTACTCAAAGGGAAGACGCTTTTGGTCAGAACAGTAGCTGTGACTGAAAACAGTTGCCCGACGACCGTTAGTGGCTCATCGACCATAAGCATGTTATGAAGACGAGGGCACAAAAAGCATGATCGCGCCGACCAAACCATCCGAATAAGCACTGCAGCCCCATCGTTCGCCGAACAGTTTTCATACATAAAATATAGAACAGGCTTACATTTCTCAGTTCGACCTCGATATCAGTCTCGATCAGCCACGATGCATTAGCAGATAAACTGAATAAAGTTTATTTAAATCATGGCTACAAGTGAACTAATGCAGCCGCTGACAGTGCAGCTAGGAAATGAGGAGGTGAATATCAGCAAGTGCTTCCGCATGTCGTACATCAGCCTCCATGGTGACCTGAAGAGCCTACAATGGCAACAGAATAAAACTCACGGCACGCAATTGGTAAAATCCTTGCAACCAATTCGTCGGACGTTGCAGGGTCGAACACGACTCACCGTACATTCGGTGTCGAATAGGGTGAGATTGAGTTGCCTGTCAAAGTAACCAAGGCAACCTAACAGCGGTAAAGGGAATGGTGTACCAAGTACCCACTTCATGAAATGCGTTGATTAAATAGAGCCAGCACGTGGATGCATTGAGCCAAACACATACGAGTATAAAGAAAGGCAAATAGGGAGCGTTCGCACCTGTGGTAGTTCCTCAACGTCAATATAAAAGCATGAAAAAAGTTTTCTCAAATAAAACTCAGTAACGTACTTCTATTTCTGGATATGCAGATTAGCCTTATATCTAGGCCAGGAAACTTCATCTATATAGCTTAGGCACACTCAGGCGACTACATTACGAACCAGTGAGCTATAGCTCTGTCCAAAACTAGCCAATGGCGGATCGGTGCAACATTGATCACCTATGTCGGCTGAATTACGTCCGCCCTCAGGAAGCTACGGCATGTGCCCGGCCGATTTATTGTGATTGAAAAATTGAGTATCGTTTGGATTCCGCTCTCGCTCTTAGTTATTTCACTCGGAGAAGATTTAAAGGCGCGCCAAAATCGGCGCTAGTCCAGTCAGGAAACCTGACACATTGATGGATCTACCAATGGCTCAAGATTGACAGGCCAATATAAATTGCTAGGATGTATTTGCATAAAGCAAAATGCATTTTATTGCGAATACCACAGTTTTAAGTCCATATAAAATGGAACATGGTATGTAAAACCTGTTTACCTATAATATCCTAGAAAGAAATGCATAGCTTAAAGGTAGCTGAAGTTCCTAAAAACGTTATTGACATGACGGCAAGCAATCATCTATGTAGGCACACAATTCAATAACTGCCATGAAGCACTATTTGAGCCCCCACCCCCAGAAATATTGCTATAATTACCGGTACCATATATCAGGCATGACCATCGACCAGGTCAGTACAGCCCCACTCAATTGCCGAATGACCACCCTAAATCACACCTGAGCATTGCACGCAATGAGCGGTAGCTATCAGCGCCTGTCACTGATACCCCTCCCCCTCCCCCGTCCCCATCGACACCGCGCCGCCCCGAGGCTCGCGGCGGGGCCGGCTGACCCCATCGTGACCCCTGTCCACCCCGCCACGGACCATGCAGACCTTTGGCCACCACTGACGCCTTTTCATCGCGTGATGATGGATCCCGCCACGGTGTGACACGCGCTCAAAGGCTGCTGACACGCCGAGAAGTGGTGAGCGCGATCGTTCACGAACACGTCACACGCCTCGGGGTAAAGCCTCGGTCAGAGGGCACTAAGCAGGTCGGTCACTCGACACTAGACAGCGTAAGGAAGCCAGGCGTCGCGTCGGGGGGGGGGGGGGGGGCGAGACAGCTGGGGGAGGGGAGGGGTCACCGGCGGACGGACGAGGTCATTGTTCGGTGTTCGGTGTCAGACACGGCTCAGATCGGTCACGACACCGGATACACTCAGTGAGATTGGAGCTCTGTGTCGGGCCGAGACGTCCGGAGGGTGGGCTGAGTCGTCAGTGGAACAGGGTCACCGGAGCCTGACAGGCAACACTCGGCCGTCGGCAGTCTCGGCACCGAATGCTTTGGTCGGGAGCAGACGGGCACCTATACCTACTGGACCTGCATTTACTCCAAAATTTGAGGGAAATTTGGTGGTGAACACATACTTTGCGGTAAATATCTTAACGTTGGTCCCACATAAGTGTACCTTCGACATTTTTGTTCTCAAAATAGTTGTTCATACTTAGTTGAAGGGATTGGAAGCAGGCCGCGAAATAAATATGCCTAGAAATAACTATCGTATATCTTCAAAGAAACATTTATATTGCCGCGTCGTATAGCCTCCATATCATCCGTGATCGCTGAGTGAAGTGGTCCCTTTAGTAACGCCCAGTTGTAGCCAGCAGGACAGTTATTGCTGTCCCGCCAGACACGCGACTCACCGCCGCCCGCATTATGAACTGTGCCCGTTTCAGAGTCGTTTCGTGATAGCGTTTCGTGACGGCGTTTTGTGGCCGTGGACGGTTCAATCACGAGCACTCGGTCAATCTTCATGATAGGACACCCGCATTAGTGGAGCGAAACCAAAACACGGCCACGGCAGTAGCGGATCACGGTGGGACACGAAACGGCGACAGTGAGCGGTCACTATCATAAAAACCGGGAGCTGCTACTTGCTAGGTATGTTTAAAAGCTTCTAAAGCGGCCTACAGAAATTAAAGTGGTCTTCACCATTTCTAGACTATCTTGCCACATGAGCTGGCTTAGTGGCAATGCATGGTCGATTGACACCTTTAACGCATAACTACAGCAATGCGGTGCCCACTCCATTCACATTGACCGCTGAATTATACCTCAAACTAACGGGCGAAATTACCAGCAGTATTTCCATCCCCATCTCATCCATAAGCTACCAAACCAAGCAAGTAATTTCTCCAGCATCGCCATTCGCTTGAGATGAGTCATTATCACCAGATGTTAAATCGTCACGGTCAGCTACCACCCATTACGTTTGGACCTAAGTGACAATCATTAGTGGCACATCAGCGACACGCAAAAACCCAATCAGCCTCTGATCTTCATCAGCTGAAGGTCACTGAACGAACGGGTTTGATTTTAAAATGTTCCAAATGGAGGCGAACGACCTAAAGCACTTTACCCCGGGCAATGCCGGGGTTGGGGCAAAGCCGAAATTCGAGATATTTCGAAAACCGTACGACATGGATGACACCTGTCAGTGATGCTCTGAAGCTTAAGTGACTACCAATTATCGCATGTTTGTTACCAGTCGTCATTCGGAATACTTCGGCTGTGAGGGCGCCAAGAGCGTTTTCAAGGTACGTTTCCTTTGTACTACATGCGTCTTCGAAGCTGCATTTCCTACTCATTATGCTACCGTTTGTCTGGCCAATTCGGTCAAGTAATCTTCAGCACGTCTTTGCATAAGTGTGCTGCCTTTTTGAAATTTATACAGCACGTTGAAAAATTATGGGCCTGCAAATGAAAGTATGGCTGGCTGGTGTAATGCCGAAAACGTGCATTTACGCGTGTTAAAGCATGCTACGTGAACTTTACCGAACTTTAACTTTACCGTAGAATAGCAACGCGTATTTTTAGTCACACAAATTACACTTTTAACCGACACAACAGCCTGTTACCATAAGGAATGATTTACCTGGCCTTTTCTTATTATATCACACAATTATAACTTCCAGTGTGCACCAAGCGTCCTCAAGCTCTTAAAACGCGTGTCAGCTTTGACGAATTCTGGATAAAATTTGAGATAAAATAGCAAAACATCAATTTCGGCATTCCCGTAGATCATTTCTCCCATTTTCGGCTTTCCCCGCAGTCCGGGGCAACGCCGAAAAAGTCACTTCTTTGATATTTTTAGTTTGTGCGCTTAACGGTATGCGAATTTATCAAATGCGCCTGGTATGTTTGAAAGGCAAAAGACTGGCCTCTCGAATGACGCCAACAAGAATAGCTTATGTTGTCTACCTTGCGTGCTACGGGCGTCAGAAAAAAAGTATTCGGCGTTCCCCCAACTTCCCCTATATTCTCACCCCCATCTCTCAATTTTCCCTCCCCACTGGGTGCAGCTGCCTGTCCCTTTGGTCGTCCCAGTCTGATGGGTGCCATCGTGGCCGCGATTGGTGCTGAATTGTTCACGACGCAGCCGGCTCGGCGGAAATTAACGCCCACCACACACCCCAGGGGTAGGCAGGGGCTGGAGGCGGTCGGGCGGCATTGTTCGCGACACTGACATTGTGACAGACAAAAGGCTAGGTGCAATGTTTGTAATCAACGATACACGGTTGAGAACCTACCGAAATAAAGCGAGCTGAGTTTGAACAATGATGCAATATATTAAACTGATAATAGGTATATGAGGGCTGCGCAATTTATGCGAAAAAGTACACGCGAAAGAAGTAAAAAAAGTTTACGCGAAAGTTACGCGAAAAGAGCATTGCCACATTCCTAATGTTGATCCATCAAACGTGCATCTCTTGTCCTAAAAAGTTACGCATTGCAAAATGCGGTTCACTTGTCTGTATATCCTCAGCCGTGAACACGTATACAGTTTGCCAGGCGAACCACGAAACGCGAACCAATCGTCAGTAGGTATTGCTGACAGTGCACACTATGAACGAACACGATTCCTCACACACTTGTCTCCTGTCATCGTTCCTCACATCTGTGCCGGGGCAAATGCGATTGACGGCCTACACTTGTGAGGATAGATTTGATAGAGGCGACCCACGGTGTGGTGAGGTAGACAACCAAAACGAGAGGCGACAGACCACATCTTTTCTAATCTCAATTGAGCGCATGTATAATGTTTCGGCCAATTCATTATAATTGGATTAATTAGGTAAGGACGCAATGATCGTAGCTTATGCGCCGTGAATGGATACAATCATAGGCGTCGCCAGACATTTTCGGTTGGGGGGGGGGGGCAAAATCAAGTTTTGTGTAAAATCTTGCCTTTCCCCAGCCGTTACTCACTCGTTTTACATATCATTCGACGCGCAATGGTGCGAGGAATCCGATGGTGACAAAGTTTTCCTTCTAGCTATAGCATGCATTTTTTTTTTTTACAAAAAATCAAAATTTTGAAATTTCTGGACAAAAACGACCGTTAGAATTACAGTGGCTACGATTGCCGACACACTGCAGAGGGCCCCTGTGCAGACTCTCGTCGCTCATGATCATTACCCAGAAGAAGGTGAACAACGCTCCATTTGAATCGGATCACCTCGCTAAAACCTCCATTCACGCATGCATGCCGAGGTTTTACGTGAAATGCATAGGGCTTATCCCAGCCGCCGATTGTAGCTAAGAATTGGGCATTCGGCGGAGACTGAGAGAGAATGTCGGAAGTGTGAATCGGAAGTACATCATTCATCCTTGCTGCAGTGAGAAGAAGTGTTTTGTTCACTCGAGTGTGAACAAAAAGTTTCTGGTTTTTCGAGTGAAGGGAAGCGCTGCAAACGCGACCAAAACTATTTAACGGAACCAAAAGTTACGCACGGCATAGCGACAAGGGATCCCTTAGAGATAGGATTGCGACTTCCAGGCCATTTCAGGCCACTCAGGGTCAGTGTGGACTCTCAGAAGCTTGCTTAGGATCCCGGAGATCGGCGTGGGTCACCCCAAACATTTACGTGTATGTGGTGCTTTAGGGCTTTCCGAGCCTAAGGTGGGCCCGGAAAGCCCTTTAGGGCACATGAGCTTTCAGAAGCCAGTGTGGGCGGCGGGCGCTAAGAGACTAGGCCCAGGGTGAGCCTGGAGCCCTCAAATAACAGTGTGAACCGTCGGGGTCTGTGTCGAATCCTTAAGGACCCTACGTTGGTAGGGACATAAGAAGCATGTGTTTCGGCCCTCAGAGGGACACGTGAGTTGTGACCCCTCAGATGCCGGGTTGGGGTTAGTAAAGTCTGTCGCCTCAAAAGTTCGGCTGAACTATCATAGGCCAGTTGAGGTTTTCAGAAATTTTCGAAGGCATCCTCAAATATTTGTGTGGCCCTTCAGAGGTCTACGTATGTATAATGTCCTCAAAGATCCCTGTATCAGTATGGGCCCTCTAGAGAACATGGACACCAGTGGGACTCTCAGAGGCCGGTTTGGGCCCTCCGAAAGCTTCTTAGAGCTCAGTGGAGCTCCTTAGGAGCCTGTGTGAAAAGCAGGCTCATGAGCCCTGCGGCACTTGAACGGTACTTGTGCCTGTCGCAGACATTTGACGAGAGTTGAGAAAGGCCCCGAAGATTTCGTGTCACGCTTTGAACGAAAATTATGTGTCAGCACTCCAAAATTTATGAAAATCAGCTACAAAATGTAATACAGAACCAACTAGGAACATGGCATGAATCATGGCATTGACATTTCCGAGTCTGGAGTCGGAGTCTTGAAGATTTTGGCGACTGCGACTCTGACTTTGGTTTGAACTGCACGCTCCAACAGAGTCTGACCTCACAGGCATTCTCAGAAAGGTACCCCCATTTTTTTCCGACTCCAAAATCTCATCGGATCTGTATCGATCTCAGGAGGTGCCCGGTCCGAGGTTGGGGGGGGGGGGCAAGCTGCCCCGCTTGCCCCCCCGTGGCGACGCTAATGGATACAATGCACTGATTAGCTGTTCCGAGCTGAAGTCCTAATTCAAGTCGCAAGTGCTTTCATTTTACTCCGCTAAAGCTAACTTCTCAAGGAACCTTGTTCCTAACAAAATGTGCACAGCAACAACAGACTGTGTATCTGGTCGGACCAGAGCTGGCACTTCCACCACCACCAGACGTCACAAAAACTTCAGAGCGGCACCAGAAGATATCTGCATCCTCGCTCAGCCCCGCCCCACCGTTCTCGTGGCCGCCCTTCCAGACACACCGCAGCAGGCCGGACGTGCGGCTCCAGTGACAAAAACCGCCCCAGGCAGTCCGGCTCGGTCAGCCCGGGCCCTTTTTACTTCCCTCGGCGGCGCGTGACACACCAGTGGCGGTTTTCCAGGCGTGTCCGGTGATGAGCGCCAGGCACGACTTCATCACCAGTCACCACCCGCGAGCTTAGACCGAGATCGTGAACTACTTCCGAGGAGCTCAGTCGCTTCTGGAGGTGCATCCGCTATATAGATGTCGCGAACACAAAGGGAGAGGGGAGACGGGAGGGCGAGGAAGACACAATCAGGAGAAGGCGGGCCGCAGCAGGTCTGACTCTGGATCCGATCCAAATCGACGCGCGGTCGGTACGGGCGCGGTGATCGGGCGAGATCGGTCGGTTTCCCTTTCTCCCCACCCCCTCTCTTACTCCTGCAGTGGCTGCGCTAAGCGCCAGAGGTTTTTCTGTACTCCAATGTCCTCCCTAGAGTTCTGCACGGCTGCAATTTTCCACAGCCTAGCCGCCCCGCAGCCGTGGCTCCACAGCCACAGCCGCCCACAGCCGTGTCAAACTGTGGGCAGCCAGCCGTCAGCCGGCCGTGGATACTTTCAATGAAATGCAACCAAATAGTATATAATAAGTTGTTTTTAGTTCAAACATATAGCCAAAAGCGCATTGCAATGGGCTATAGTTTCTCAAGCTCATGAAGCATCATAGGTTAAGTGGTTGTGTATCTGGCTTTAGGCCGAAGGCCTGAAGCCTGATGCGCATCGCATGCCTACACAAGCCCTTGCAAGGGGTTAAGAAAGATGGGTAGGTAGGTACCTACATCAACAGAAAACATACACAACGAACCAGAATAGAAGCACTAGCAGTGTAGACATCTAATGCCAAATCCTGAAGCATGGTTGTGGGACAGAACAACAGACCCTGATGCTTTTCATTATCAATGTTAGGTATGGAAAATGAAACTGAAGTTGATGGACATTGGACTGTCAAACAGTGATAGTCTAGTCAAAACTCTTGCTTCTTTCTTACCTTGCATATTTTCTGGGGTGTGATATGCCAGGCTTGAAGCAGCCTTCTGAGCAAGTCTCAAACTATTTTGATATGCAAGGCATCAAAACACTACTGAGCATCCAAGAAAGAAAAACGTTCATCTATTTTGATTTTTCCAAATAATGATCTTCGCTCAAATCCCCAAGGACGTGCGAGCCACAATTGCCTCTTTCAATCAAGAATTTAATGGAGTTTTTAATGACGTCAATAGCAAAGAAGTGGCAATAAATTGTTTTTTGTCACTATAAACAGCCATAAAAATAATAATTATTAAATAATAATGCTATATAGTTAAAACATTGCTCTCAAACAACGGTTAGGCATCAAATTTAAACATTTTCAGAAGAAGACGTCATTTTTTTAGTAAAGTCAACAGCTCGTGTAAGAAATATTGTGTTCAGGGTTTTCACCGTCATGTGAATTACGTGTTCAAGGTTTTCACCATCATGTGAATTAACTGTAAGTAAGGTTCATGCTCACTTATAATCTAATTCCATTGGCTCCGTTGATCAGCATTTTCTGTTAGCGGTCACTCACACACCAGTTAGAACATAAAGCGCCAGTTTTATATTATGTAATCTTGCCGAAAATCCAGAATTACTTCTAAGAGTTATTTTAGATAATATTTTATGAAGCCTTTACCTGCCTTTACCTAGGTGTGATTTCTTTTTCTATTACCTGAAAGAATTATTGAACGCTCGTCTTCAATAGCTGTAAGTAAGGTGCTTTCCTAATGACCAGGTGAGATTGATTTGAGAGGGATGTGACAATGCAGCATGTTGCATTTTCTGAAACTGTCAAGCTCTTGATGATGAAGGAACAATTGGTACCTATAATTAGTATTCTGTACCAGAGTGCAAACTCCCCTACAGCAAATGGTAAAACCATTACAGGTTTTCAAAGGCTTCACCACTTTCAATGTTGCTGGGCATCCTTTGCATGATTTTTACAGGCTAGACTGCTTATTAGAATGTAAGATTAAGGATTTAAAATTTTATATTTTAGTACTTAAGATTGAGCTGGAAATCTCACAGCCGTGGCCACAGCCGTAGCCGTGTTCTTGGAGATATTTGCAGCCGCCCCGGCCCACAGCCGTGGGGCTGCAGCCAGCCACGGCTGCAGCCGGCCGGTGCAGACCTCTAGTCCTCCCCGAGTCAACATGCCGTGGCTGGCTCACGGAAAACAGTGAGCAGTCAGGCGCGCTGCGGAAAACGACAAAAACTATTGCACGCTACCGGCCACATTCTTATCTGAAGAAGCTTGCCACGGTCGTACCGATTTAGGTTGAGGAAACGGCGCACGGAAAGTGGTTGTCAGGAAAGAAAACCGTTCAGCAGCCTTACACATCCTAGAGGACAACACAGGAAAATGATCTGTTTTTAGCCCAGGAGAGGAAAACATCCGTCTTACAGCGCTCATCAGTTAGAGGAAATCTTGGAGTACGATATCGTATCCGCCAAGGAAAAGTTGGGTGACACGGACACCGTGTTACTCAAAGGGATGGTCAAACGGGTTCGGTGATCAACTATTCACCGTTCATGACACATCATTACAATCAGCTCCTGCTGCAACCAAGAGATTTGCGAGGAACGAGCGTGACAGCTTCATCAGTATGCGACGAGTCCAGGCCACGGTGAAGGGACGGCACCTGCCCCGAGCGGACTTACACCACGTCATCTGCAAGTCTTATGACGCACAGACTGGTGGCGCCGATCGCGCACTTTCAAATCGAAGGCGTCAAACGCAGCGCTAACTACGGAAGAAGAGGGCCCGCTTCGGGGACAACCGCTCCCCTACACATGGTATGCGCAAGGGGTGAATGTGAAGCGCTAAGGATATGGGTGTTGCAATGTCAGAGCCCAATTTCAGGAAGCATCTTGTTGGCAGCGGCAGAGCGGTGCAGGATGCTGCATGCAAAGCGAGCGTGCACCGGTAGGCATTAAAATAATATGAATGAAAGTTACATGAAGCGGCCGACAGAATACTTTGGTTATGAAATGCTATATGCCAGGTGATGACAATATGCAAACGGAATAAATCAAAAGTAGTTTGTAGGCACCTGAAGCTAAGGGCCGAGACCTTCCTACAAAACATCTGCAATAACCAGCAACTTGTGGTGATTTGAAATTTTCGTCACTTTGCAAAAGATGCAAAAGCTATAGAGGGGGAGCACAGAGTAGTTGTGAGTCAAAGCTGCGAGTCGCCAGACAGGCGAAGGCCGTTTCCAACAACATGAAGCTAGCACACCCATCAAATAAGGCACAATTCTTCTTAACAGGGAAAAACAATCTGCTCCGCCAACACCGCAGTCTCCGTATACATACATTAGTCAAGCAATCGCCTAACAGTTCGCGTACCTGTGCGCATCACAAAAACAAGGTCATCTATACCCATCCACCGCACCACAGATTTCCATCTGGACCTTGCAAGTGTAATGTGCAGTGTGCACGTGCACTGAGCACACTGCACTCACCTCAGCTGCAACTCCGCTTTTGTGCGCGCTGAGATTGATGTCCTCTGGAGCACTCAGCCACCCGTGCCGAGTCTCCCAACACAAACAGGAACGACTCATCACGCATTCCCGTCCTGCTCTGTCGGCGTGACTTGCATCTACATAGTCCCTATACAAATTCCGCATTCACGAACTATGTACTATCATGGTAGTCCATTTTCAAGAACTGTTAGCGGTCGCAGCCCGCACAAAGTCCGTATTCCTCGACTGTGTACGATCGCCTCAGCCCGTATTCCCGCACTGTTTACGATCCCCGCTGGCGGCGGGAAGTGTGCCGATGTCTCGTCGTTCCCTGCTCCTCTGTCCGCTCTCAGCGGTCGGTTGTTGACCGCGGCGGCGGCTCTGCTCGCTCCTTCGCCCGTCCGCTGGCCCGTTACTAACTCTGAGCCGCCGCTCCGCCACCCGGCGACACATCCAGAGGCCATTTACGGCTCCGTCTCCGCTCCGCATCAGCGCCGGCCTCCTCCACGGCATCTCAGAGACGGGACGGGCCGTCACCGCTGCACCGGAGGCGCGCTCCGAGCCGTGAACGCGTCCCACCCCGACCGAGCGACCGCTCCCACCCACCGCTCCCCGCTCCATGGGAAGGAGTTCCAGGTCCCACTCACCTCAACCGCGACTCTCTGCGGCCGGAAGGAGGCGTCGCACCGGCGCGGCAAGCCGTTTTCTCGTACAAAATGTGCGAAAATTGCGGCGGCCGCGCGCGCAGTCGGGCACGCTGCACCTCGGTGGCGTCATTTCACGGTGAGCGGGCGAGTCGGTGGTCCGTTCGCTGGGCTCCGGTGCCGCGGAGGTAACGTCCGGCTTCCGTGCTGCAGGTTTTCGTATCTGATCGAGCACGGCATTGCCGCAAACCCGGCCGTCCAGACTGCCGGTTCGACGAGTCCATCCTAACGGTCCCCGGAGTATTTGCCGCCGAGAGCCAGTTTTACACATTAGGGTCAGTAGTGGTGTCGTGGAATGAAGAGATCTGAGGATAATTTACGTGTAGTTTCGATATGACAATGAACGAAGGATTAGTTCATAGCTGGGGAATTGATGAGGGCATGACCTGATTAGGGAAAATCAAATGGTGAAATCTGAACGGAGCTCCTAAAACACGATAGAAGAGTTGGGAGTTATGGAGTGAAGAACAGTCCCTGGCCCCTGAATCTACATAAGTCCGCGCTACTTATTGGCATAACCCACCATCACTTTATTTCTGTGCCGCACTCAAGCCAGTTGCTGGTACTGGCACCATTGCGAGCAACATGGAATGCCCAGTGCCCACGTCAGCTAAATTTGTCGAAACATCGGAGCAGCTGGTCAAAAATGCTTTCCTTGCATTTCATCCACACCTGGAACGAATAAGGGAACATAACTACTTAAAATAGCGTCCTTTTTCAATTAGATATCCTTTTGGAAAGTGGACAGATTTTTCCATTTAAGTCACAAACCCACGACTGGGATGATGAGTTATACACTTCCGGTTGCCGTCTTAATTGCGAATTCGTTCTGATTTATCGCTGGACATCTGTCACGGCAGAAATACAGGGCTCTGTTCCGCTCATTACTGGCTAGCAGCCGGTCTTTCTCTATGGTATTGGCATCGTAAATTACGGCGACACTATGAGCTACCAGTCAACGTAGACGAAGCGTGAACCAATGAGGCAATAAGTGGGGATCAAACGAGTTTCAACGCTAAACCGAAGTGAACATGTCACAACCACATCGTATTTAACTGCAAAAGGAAATGGAGTTGCAGAAATGTGTTGGTGGTAATTAACGATAAATTAAAGCAGCTTTACCTTGCGAATGTCAGTTTTGCAATAAACTCAGCATGACTTGCACCAGTAGGTATAGTATTGCCAGAAATAATATTGGAAAAACATAGCATGTGCACCAAACAAGGAATACCTTGAAACGTCGGCAACAAAAGCAGTCGTATAAAATGGAAAGGATAATTTCGGATCAAGGATTTAAGCATCCTAAAAGCTGTCTGGTGCAAGGGGTGCACACACAGCCCTGAGAAGAAGAACAGCCTTGGAAAGCTATACCGAACCACAAGGGCCGCGGTCAGGCTGCGGAATTTCCAGAATGTCTTATTTGGTCGGTAAAATGCTGATGTAGGAATGTGCCCCACAACAAACTCTCCACACGGCAGCTCAGGTCGTATCCAATGGATGAAACCCTTTTGCCGGCGATGGTTTCAGAGATTGGCGTTAAATAAGGCTGTTTGTTGACCACAGAGCAGCATTGCTGGTATTGAGTCACTAAGCACCCTCTGGCACGCCTTTTGAAGGACATGGCGATGCCAACAGCGATAATTATAGGATTAAGCTTATACAATTATACATATACATTTTTATCTCGTAAGTTCGTGGTCAGATAAGAGTAATCCTCAAAGACTAGCAATTCAGCTGAGATACAGCTATCCGGGGAAAACAAATCCAGAATGAGACATGCACTACATTGCATACTGTACGGCATACATACGAGTAATGAGCATCGCTGTTATTCTGGAAGTCCGATGGAATCTTATCAAACGTGATAAGACATTCGTCTTTTAAGTGGAATAGCAAATACGGAGAAGTTCTGAATCAGATATAACAAGAACAAACGTGATGATAATAACACTTTGTTCCTGAGCATTATGTTCGTTATCTCCTGTGTCACGTCCAAATACAAAAAGCACCTTGGAAGGTCAGGGGAAATCATCACGGTTATTGTTCAATGAGCCACAACATAGCTATTACCAAAAATATTTAGTCTAACATAATAGCTAGCGTATGTGAAGGACAACTTTTCTTAATGCAATTCCTGAAAATGAACACAAACTCGTTTTTCAAAGCAGCCAGTTCCTCTTTCTCTAACTCGACCATTTGGCTACAGTTTTCAACCGGTAATCCCAGACACTGACGCCGTCTATCCTAACAGCCCCGGCAGCAGTAAACTCCCCTGAGACACTCCACCCTCACACTGACCCCAGTTGGTTGGCAGTCAATTTGGACCGTCGTCGAGCCGTCGGCAGCGGCGGCCCTCGGGACACCACACCTCGACGGCCGACGGTTCCGCCCCGACGCCGTCGACATCGACGACACGATAGCCTCTAACGAGACACGCCGCGACGGCGACGACGACACGACGGTGGCGATTGGGAAAGGTCGGGGAGAGAGAAGGCGATCGTTGGTGAGGAAAATATAAACGAGGCGATTTAAATGCCGAATAGTCAGCTGTCAGGATGAAGATATTGGGAGCTTTAGCAATTGAAACATGATTTGCATTTGATCAGAGAGAAAGGAAATGTATGCAATTGTTGGAAAGGACACACAATACCGATGCTTTTTTAAATGCATACCGGACAAGTGAATGATTTGTGTAATATTGACAAACAACTTGCATTCGTAAAGGAATTTTTCCATTTCGGTTCGCCCCTAGCCACCCGGTTCCCATTACAACATCGCATGCCCACGATGATTCCACTCCTGACACAATGATCAAACAGATTTCTGGCAAGGCCGTCGACACAAACCGGCCAGCAAAGCCGCGCTGTCCGCGGAATCACCACTACAAACGACGCTGCCAGACGGTGTCAACACCTTGCCGTGCGGCCTCCTGAGCCCCGCTTCTGAGGAGTTGGCGGCGTGGCACGCGACAGCCCGGGGCGTCGATCGTTCACCGCGGGGTGGCAGCTGCGCTACCTGGAGGCGCTAATGAGACCCTCCTACCCTCCGACCAACCAATGCCGACCCCCGACGGACGAGTTGACAGGTGACCCGATACCGCGGGCCAAACAGGTGCCCCGATGGAGCCCCGATGGAGGGTCCGAATCGGCAACACGTCGCCACAACACCTGACCTAAACCGACAGCTGATAGAATAATAATTAAAATCAGGTCCGCTTGAGGTTTTTAAATTTGCGGCCGTGTATTGGCGAACCTGCTGATGTCAGTATGGACACCCGTAGGTATTCGCAGATATTTTGGGACTAAGGAGGCACCCAATAAACACCGATCTGAAGGTAGAACTGACATGCAGGATGTCAAACGTTTTATCGACGTTCTTATCACCATGCCTTTTGCCTTTTCTTGAATGTTTCCTGTCAGTACAAAACATTACTTTTTTACAGCCAAAGCGCATGTCCATATTGTTAGTACTTGGTAATTGTTATGTAAGCATGGTCATAATGACAGCAATCACATCAATCATCATATTTACAGCATGCTTAACTGCCCTTATGAAAATGCATATCTTAATCGGTTTATGGCATGACGCCATATTGGACCAAAGACGAACTAAGACCACACAAGGCCACTTCTAGCGAAAGCCGCGATATAGCTCTCCGCACCATCAATGAAAACCATTCGAACTCCTAAATTTGGTACTACTTTCTTTTGCAATAGTAACGTTTGACAAAAATACATGGCAGATAATCCCTGGCAGTAGTAAATTCTCACGCCAATATTGGTTACCGCAAAAAAGTCACATCCCCTACACTGCAAGCAAACAATGCAGCGGGTGCAGGCATCACATGGAGTTGCAATAGTTGCAGCCTCGTGCACGGTTCCGCTGTAAACAACATCGTGCAGGACCCACTGAGCCGGCAACCACGAATGGTGCACAACTGCACAACGTCACACCTAAGCGCCAAAGCGACAAATTTGCCGCAAAGCGAGCGGCACTAAACAATACCCTGCAGGGCACAAACAATCGCAGAAAACAGCATTGTTCTCGATTCGGCAATCAAAACTCCAAGCCTCATCTGGGTCAGCGAAATCGAGGCATCCGCGAGTTCAAAATAACCTTCAGCTCCCATAACACTAATCACCACCCCACTGAAACTTCGGCTACAGTCGCCACGTCCCGGTTCATCACCAGTGGCTGACGTATTTCCAAAGACGGAACAATACGGCTCGTACCGGGCCTTTCTCTGCTCTCCCCTTTTCGTCGGAGTCGCGGATCCCAGGGGATCAGCGGAAGCCCATCTGGCCGGCTGGAGTGGCCACAGAGTCCCCTCGAGAGCCGGCCAGCGCGGCTAATACGCCACTCGGCCCGGCGCCGGCCTCCTGGGGACGCTTCTCGCCACCCACTAATGAAGACCGACCGCAGTCGCGGGTACTCATAAGCCGGGCACGCGGTCCGATATACCGCAGCTCTAATCGGCGACCATTCAGGCGGAATGTCGTCACAACCGGACTCGAAACGCCAAATAAACCCTAGCTCACGACGAGATCACTGGCAGCAACCTCAACGCTAACAACGTATGTCACGGAATTAATAAAACCAGTATAACGCCTTTTGGGGCGACTAACGGAGCGAGCGAGAGGGTGAGCCTTGCACGTGCGAAATTTCGAGGGGGTACCTCCAGCTGACTTGTGCACAGCACCCAACTAACCGGTCTCTAGCGATGTGCCAAATTTGAGCACAATCGGCCCAGCCGTTCTCGAGATCTGGAAGCGGCACCCTGCACGTGCGCACGTGCAAAATGGGTCCCAACTGACTTTTGCACGGCACCCTACTAACCGGTCCCTAACCATGTGCCAAATTTGAGCGCCATCGGTCCAGCCGTTCTCGAGATCTGGAATCGACCCCTGCACGTGCGCACGTGCAGCAGCACCCCAACTCTGGCACATGGATATGCATTGCCTAGTGGGTGCCTACCTACATGCCAACTTTCAGCGCAATCGGCCAAGTAGTTACCAAGATATTGCAACAATTACAAAAGTGACACCTCTTCGTTTTGCACGTGGCACGTGCATAAGGGGTCACCTACATGCATCGGGAATAGTCCAATACTTGGTAGAAGGAATGAAGCTACCCTACAAAAATTACCGCGTGTAAATCGGTCAAGTGGTTGCTGAGATATAAGCGTCGCAGAAGCGTGACCACGGCCGGCCGGCCGGCCGGCCGGCCGCTCATACTCAGAAATTTCCGTTAATCTAAGGAAAGACTTCGCTCGCTTCGCTCGCTCCGTAATTACGGAAAATACAGTTCCGAAAGTAACAGCGTGATTCGAAAGGCCCCATTTGCCATGTGTCATCAAGATAAATTCACGAACTGACAAACTCTTGCATGAATCTAGTTATGTCGAATAAAGCAATAGAGAGGCGGGTGCGAAAGTTGATTACACCCCATCGGCACCCGGCCACAATTCCTAATTGAGCCCGTGGTCCCAGTGTCAACACTGGATCACACCGGGTCGTAAGCCCTAATCACGACCGCTAAACTGATCAGGGGGAGGGGACAGGCCACGGAAGCCGATCAACCACGGACCCCTGGTGGCCGGGCATGCCCGCAGGGATGCTAAATCAGGCCTCGCCTCAGAGGCACTTGTACTGTCGCGGAGCCGGCCGTGCCTGCCGGCGCGGGGTACTCGCAGGCAGGGTCATCGACCAGCATCGACCAGACAACAGGCACCAGGCTCCCGCCGGTACTAATACGAACGAATTAAGCCCGAGACGACGCGCCGCTTCGGCTCCCGGCCGCCCCCAAAATATTGACCCCTCCCGGCCCTCCGGACAGCCCGGAGCGGGCGGCACGCGACCGGCCGTCCCAGCGAGTGTCACGCACGCCAGTCGGGCCGGGTATTTTGGGGCCGCTTTCGGCTTAAATCAGCGTCCTAAGTCAGACCTGTGTCGGGAGATTAGGACAGGCACGCGGGGATTTCGGGTCCGCGACTGTCACCGCTGCGCTATAGCGAGGCTCTGTGACAGATAGCTGGGCGCACCTGGGCGCGGGCGAGCCAGGGAGGGAGCTCGCCTCTCGCGGTCATCCTGGTTTCTTCTCACGGCGAGCCGCGGGTTATTGATGGACCCAGAGAGTGCACAAAGACGACCGGCGGTCCGTAACAATAGCAGCAGCGCTCAGGGACGAAGAGAAGACGATTCCTAACGCGGACCAGCACAGAGCTCTCATATGGCGGTCTTTAAAGAGACGTGCTGGTTACGTTTACCTTCTTTTGTCAACGGACGCCTTGCTTTATTCACCATGAAAATGCTTGAACTAAAGACATGTTGATATGCGAAGCAGAAATTTGAAGCTATTTGAGATTTGATAAGTATATCCAACTTGACATCGCTCAACATTTCACAATGTGCATGGCATTTGTTTAACCAGTTTCAAAGCGTTCAGATATTGGCGATGGATGGGGTGATTCCTCAACGCTTCCTTTCTTCTCCATGAGGGTCAGCGATAAAACGTTGATAACTAGCACGGTATGTTTAGTTTAGGCATTCAGAATGCATACAGCACACAATACCTGCTTTTGAAGTTGAATTCCGACCTGCTATCAGTTTCTAGCGTCGGTTAACAGACATTATGCCGCTATCTATTTCGAAAGTACCGACTATTCAGTCGAGACACTGCACGAACTAGTGCCAGCATGACCGCTTCTTGTCGTTGTTTTTCCACCATTTTATCACAGATATCTGATTCTGATTAGTTTGCAGGCTGCTCGCTCGCCGATGTCCCAATTCAGGATTAAGTCGTGCCCCGGTTTAATGCAACAAGATTTATTGAATGATAAACATCTTGGGGTCTGAGTATTTGCTAAAAACTATACAGTATCCCATTATGCATACTAGCCCTCCTCGACCTGTCAAGGCCATAACCGTCTATCAAGTCACAAGTTCACTTCCATCGTTATGCCGAGGCCAGCTGACAAAAGGCGGCTCCAATGGTGACCCATAACCAGACCAGCTGAGGGAGTTACATTTCGCTTCGATACAGGCGAACTCCGAAAAGTAAGTGTTCGAAGACGGCTAAACAGCTGAGAAAGTTCGCGACAAAAATGTGTGTACATGTGCAAACGTTTCTGAGTGTTTGGCTTCGTGAGCATGTGTCGTGTCGTCGTAAAAGGCAGAATGTAGGCTGGGCCTTGGAACACTGCATTTTCCATAGTCGTGATGGTTTAGTTTGTTGGTATTATCCCCGCATGGTACCGACGCTGTTACGCTGGGGATGACGATATAAGGCAGTCACGGACGATTTGTCAGTGGCGAAAGGTTAGGAAACTTCTAAAAACTACATATGAATGCATTTAGGACTCAGGATGAATGCAATATGAAATCAGGAGGAATGCAATATGAAATCTTAACATTATGTAAAATGATCACGTACGTATATGTGCTATGAAATCTTCCATGAGCATATTCAGCAGACCAGTTTCCGAAATAGATATGATAGAACCATTCCGAAGACAATCCTCCTCTGCATTCACGTCAATCAGGAAGTGTCCTGCTGCAAGCGCCAACCGGTTTACGCACCCATACGTCTCCTCCTTTCATCGGGGACCATCCGGATGTCACGTGATCGGGGCTCAATGACCTCGAGGTCACCACCGCGTCCGTCAGTGACCGGAGCGGTCAGTGTGATGACCTATCAGACATGTTCGTCCTTCGACGAAGCGTCGGTCCCTTCACAGCATGACCGACAGGAGCGGAATCGACCGACCGTGACCGGCGACAGGCGGAGTCGGACGGAGGCGGATACGAGCGACCGTCTGGCGTCTGCTCCGTCTGCCCGCCGAGGTAGGGCAGGCGCTCGACAGTAAAGATACGGGACCAGAACGGCTGAGGTGGGTATATCTAAAGTGGGCATCGAGGCGCAATCTTCTTATGTAAAATCATGTCGATATTAAGCCAACTGCTCCGTAGGTAACTTGTTGTCCATGCAACCATGCTACAAACCATAGTGCTAAGTCTTCATAGCACCACAAGCCAACGACACGTTCACGATGCCACTCACCATGACGTTCGGTCAAAGTCCTTGATATTACCCGAAAGACACATGGAAGCACAATGCTACCGATGTAGGTTCTTACTACTTACCCATGTCGGAGAAATCATCCACGAGGATGATCTGCTTGAGCAGGTGTTCGGGCGATCGATCGAGCACAGAGTGGACGGTTCGCAGCAGTACCGACCACGCCTCGTTGTGGAAGCAAATGATGACGGCGGTATCCGGCAGCTTGGCGTTGTACTGGTTCTCCCGACACCTGAAGAGAAGAGAGAGGTGATGGGTCAGTATGGGGTCGGCCAGAAGCGGTTATATGGGGTCGCTTTGGTGAGGGGGTCATGGGACGCAGGCTGCGAAAGAATGTGAGACAATGCGAGGTCAAAAGGTCGTGGATGGCTCGTGGGGTCATGAACATTATACGTTGGCACTGAAAGGTTGTGAAGTCGATAAATATCTTGAAATTATGTTTCAGATGGACAATAACTCACGAATGGCGGGGTCTTTTTAGCGCAGAAAATATAATGTCGATCGGTGACGATATAAAAAGGGTCTATGCTGGTATACTATATATACCTACCTATGGACACTGGACAGTGCTCAAACGTCTGTGGAGTTGATATGGCAAGATGCAAAAAGCTAGATAGGAGCATGATACAAGTAACATATTCAATGTTCTTGTTTAAATTACGTTGAAGTGCGCAGCCTAATAATGGAATGCATAGCATACTTTTGATCCATAACACAAAAACGTTGACAATAACGAAGCAGATAGCTGCTTAGTTTTAACGCTTTTACGAGTAGCTTGTGTACACTACAGGAAACATAAATCTAAGGTGGTGAAAAAATCCGTGCCAGTAGACACCACAGAGGGGATCTTGCAAAATGTGGTGTCGTATTGTAGGCCGCTACATATTTAACGTCTCTTTCAAAACAAACTTCGCTATCACTCTGCCAGTTTATAACACTCGCTCTTCGTCCACAAGTTAGCAAAGATAAATGACAGCCGCCTTCTGGAATGACAGCTTTATTAAAGTCCCAACGCAAAATAAATATTTAATTTAGGCTGTATTCGTCGACTGCGAATAACAGGCAGTCGAAGGAACTGATTACTGAACTCAACAAGGTTGAAAACAGGAGCGTTGTTCAGTTTATGAAAATAATCGTTTTTCTCTATCACATTTTTAATGTTTTAAAAGTCTCATTGATTAATTTGATTCATTGAAATATGTATACTCAACTAAATCATTCAAGTTTAAGCAAAATCGATAATAGTTAACGCGGACTTAACATTTCCAAAATGATTTCTTAATAGCAGTGCAGACCAAGACGTTTACCTACCTCAGTTTTTGTCCATAGAAACATTCATCAAGCCAATGCGGTAATATTTCCGATATCCGACCAGAGATAGTCTATTGATGTTTAGCTAAACCTCGGGAAGAAACGCGCCAACAAAATGACACATTGATTACGTGGGCATCGAACGGACCCATGACATTTGGTGAAGAATGACAAAAGCCCTGCGAGGCGGCACGTGTAACCGTAGGTCAAGACTGCCCGAAAATCAACGACAACACTGATTTCTGGTGCATAATTATCATTGTAAAGTGATCCGAATATGGTACCATAATTACCAATGACATAATTAAAACGGGAAGTGATATTCCGTGGAGACGTAACATCCACCCACGTAATCCACCCACATCCCAGCATTTTCTCAGTGTACGGCGCATCTAAAAGCGCCAAGTTGGCCGCCGCAGAGAGAAGGGCACCAACTTTGCCGCACCGAAAAAGTTGATAATGTGGCCACGGCTCCCCTGGGAAATAAGTAGCTCCAGTTTTGACGGAGCGCCGCGTCTTTATAGCTGGAGAGTCCGCTCATAAGGTGGTATGCATGGCTGTGAGCCTCCCGCCGCGCCGGCCGCCGCCCGGTCTGCAGTTGAAAATGATGACCTCCCGGCAGCGGTGGTGGTGGCGGGCCGGCCCACATCGTGATGCCGAGGTCAGAGCGGCCCAGAGGCGCGCTGTGTTACTTTAGCACGTGCCAGCGCGCCTCCAGATGGGCCCAAGTTAATCCGGCGCAAACATTGCCGGTGAAATGTGGGTACTTGGGAGTTGGCCCCCAGTCAGACGTCAAATGATTCCTGCGGGATGCTCGGGACGGAGATACTGAAGTCAGCCGTGTAAAGCATGGATTCGTGCATATATTGACACTAATTTCAGTATCATTATCATTAACCTCAGATTTACGATTCATCGTATGGTACTGAACGCAACATAGTTGAAAGACAAAATCAAATAGTATTCCAATCATCGATTTTTTCGATCATATCAACAACAATTCCAACCCATTTAAAGATTAGAGCCAAATGTATAGAAAAAGATAATCGGTCGAGAACACTTTACTGAAGTTCCCGTTTAACTATTAGCTACTTCCACTTGGCTTCGCATCTTATTCTTCGCTGGCATGACCAGAAGGCCACTGACCAGGATCCAACGGAGAAACACCATCCATCATCGCCATCCCTTAGTAGCAGCCCCAGTGAAGGACGATTACACTCGAGAGATGATCCACAAACGCGCTGCTAGATAAATGTCTGCCGGCGCGAGTCACCTGGCGTCCATTTGTGCACCCACGAGAGACAGCCGGGCCCGGCTGGGCCCATCTGGCGACGAGGCCGGGCCGCCGTTCGTGGAATAAGGCACGGAGGAACGCTGGAGTAGATAGGACAGGTGGAACTGAGCAGCCATGGACAGATGGAAGGTGGGCATCTGAGTGATGGTGATCGGTATGAAATGGGCAATTGATGATGGAAATCGAAGCCTAGTTGGAAGCAAAATCAAATGAAAGCTGCCGTAAAGCGTAACAGAAAATAAGAAAAATATAACCTTTGTAAAGCATACTTTACATTTTTTAGGCCCGTACGCCATTCATTACCCAAAGAAGAGAATCTTTACAACACACAGATAGCTGATCCAGCCATCCGTATCTTCAACCACTCATAAATGTAACATAAAATAGCTCATTAACAGCCAAAAACACGCGATAAAAACTCTAGACAAACACGTCCAAGCGCATCACCCAGGACAAACATCCAACTGAAGCGACGAGGGGTCACTGAACCCTGGGTCCAATGTCCATGTTCAGCTTTTATGGACCGCGAACGTCATCTAGGACTGGTGTGGTGGACCTCACATCGAATGTCTGAACAATTCGACAAATCAAGATGAGTACTGAGCATGAAAGAACATTCCAACCAAAAATATCGATCTGAGTCCATTCTGGTTTTGAGATGTCTGTGACTGAGCAATTTACACCGTGCTGTTCCGAAGTCATACAGAAACTTCTGGTCTGCGCTAATACACAGACAAACCTCCAAATATCGAAAATAATCGCGTCGGCAGGCATGATTTGCTCTAGAAGGGTGGTGCCGTATGTCCATTAGTCGAGAACAGCGCGGGGGAGGGCGGGAGTATCGTCTTACCGCAGGAGATACACAGTCGCATGGCACCGTAAGAGATACTCTGAAGGACCCCCTGATCACACCCCGCTTTCCACTCGCGCGGATCACTCTTACGTGACCCTTTCCACGAAATAGACAGATAGTGACTGACGACTTGGGATACACGATGATACAGCCACAAGTTCTCTCCTCGGCCTTCAGGGAATTCAGGACAGTAATACTGGATACCCTACTCATCTTCCAGTGCTGACCGTGCTCCCTCTGTCTCCTACTTTCTGTCCGCTACCCTCTTATCTCACCCCCTATTCATCTGACACGACGACCAACAATTCCGTGCCCTATCGACAGGGAAATCGCAGCCAGCGGCGCACGAGAGCGGATATCCTAGCAGGCCCTCCGGACAAAAACTGCACACGCTGCCCAGATCGGAGCGGCTCTCACGTCCCGCTTGGAGGGACCTAACAGTCCGTGACCGCATATTCACAGATAGAGAACAGAGCGTGAAATCGGCGCCACGCACAGTCGGTCACGCCCTGTGACTGAGTGTGACTGCAAGGGAGGGACGGGGGCGGGTCACGGGAGGCACGAAGCGGGTTGAATGCGCGTGCGCGGCCGGGGCGCACAGAGCTGACAGCGGACGTCCGGTCCGGGCGTGACAAAAATGTGCGTGACGTCAAGGTGGGTTATCAGAGTCACGACAAACTAGGCCAGCGGTTTCATTTCAATGGACTTGGGTGAAAATGAATGAAGGCACTGCGAAGTCTACTTCTGGTGCTTTGCATCTAATGTGGTTATTCGTGATATGTTCAGATATCAGAATCACCACAGTCTGTGTACCCGGTAGTGATAAATTGCAATTTATTTACTGGACGCATATCAGTTGTCATCTTTACTACTACCGCCGACAATGTTCCTATCGTAAGTAAGTATAATGCCTAGTCCCTAGCCACTTATCCCACAAATACACCGCTAAACTCGTATCTAGATCAGAACAAGTGGAGTAACTTCACCGGACCGTGACAGGATGCCGGGCAACCAATCGTCCGTCACTCTAACCACATCACGGCCCGTCACGGCGAAAGTGCATGCCGTCTGTTCAAATTTACGAGCAGTCTCCGATATAGAGCCAAGGCCAGTGATGCGTCTGGGTCGTTTGTGCACACGCCAGGACGGTGGCATCGGCCCGTGACCGTCCACTTCCTGTCCGGTTGACATGGGAGGACATCAGGACCGTAGACATTAGAGTCGCAAGCATTTAGAGTCATTTACCTACAGGAGAATCGCACACATCAAATTAGCATGAGTCACAAGGACAAGAAGAGGCTAAATTGAAAGGTCAAAACAATCAGAAGAGTGAATTACAAGGGTACCTACAAACGCCAGCATGTCTATAAAGGAAGGAATGTCAACTCCTTGCGTGACATCGACTCATAGTTGGAATTACGTATAAATTCAAAATGTCATTTCTAATGACAAGTGTTAAAGAATGTAGCTAGACAGCGACGGACAGCTAAGATGTGTTTTATCCTACATTCCGAAAAGGAAATGGCGACATCCTCAAACCAATTAAATATGCAAAGACAAATGCGACACCAGTAGGGGACCAGGACAGTCCGCTTATTTTTAATGAGCAACACCTGCAACCAAAAGCTCTGATAGACGTCGTTATTCGTATATAAGATATGACGAAAAGAAAGGAATTCACTTGATTCCTGGGCAACAGTCGACACTTCAGTTATTTAAGCTACAAGAGCAAAAAAGACTGCATATCGCAGGAGTGTCGTATGTGACACATATACTATATGTCATATAGGTCATATCGGTCAACAAAGCTGGAAATCAATACCCGAATCCCCACATAAATATTTATTTTCGATAATACTAAAACAGATGGTTGCAGCAGGACTGTGCCAGTTGTTCAAAATTATTGAAAGACAAACGATGCATTAATTCGCTCCCACAGTCTGCGGCTTCAGAAACGCCACAGTTTAGAACATAACATCTGCGAAAAAATAACTGGATGAGAATGGGATTCCATTGATAGGCTCTTGGTTATTGACAGCAGAAGTTGCTCGCCATTCAAAGTTCGGTCCAAAGCGCTCTTCTGGCGATTTGGACGAAGCCAACTGAAAGAACGCGACCACAAAAGAGACAATGATCTCTAATGTGGAGAGCGAGTTCACTTAGTCCGCTATCGGGATTAGTATCGACGTCTATATCTCAAGGCGAGGAGAGAGACAGCGTTACTATCGAAAAATAAAACTGAACATGCTTGAAAGTTCATATAACTCATTTAATTCAACTGAGTTATTGATATCGTACAACCCTGAGTAATTGAGCCATGAGCATACAACATCGCCCCGAAACCTCTTCCTCTTCAATAAGGAAAAAAGCATGCACGTATGCATCAGGAAGGTAGGTATATGCTCTGAGCAGTGGCTGTGAGGAATCTCATGAAGATAAAAGCCGCTGTTGCCACTCCCATGGCGAAGTTACTCTTCATAAAGGCGAACATTAATTATCATGAGTAGTTCCAACGGGCTCGAGAAGCCCGAATAAAACGTCAAGACTGAGCAGTTTATTAGCTTACATTGGACTTAACCCTAATGGTAAAACTGCGAATAGCTTTGTACAAATTCAGCCTACGTGTTAGCATGCAATTGTGGAAAAAATGGAAAATACATAAACTGAGCAGAAGAAAATGGATACCACTTTCAATTGTGACAAAAAACTTAGACTCAGGCACGACTCAGAACTTCACAGTTCACACTCAATAATTGCTTTATTTTTTCTTCAATTGGCACTTAATCTGGAATATAAATTGCGTTTTGCCAAATGTTGTCCAACGCGCCACCCACTAAACAAGGAAAACAACATTGGCAATGCTTGGTCCAAATCAATAATGTCAAACGAGCTAACTTCCCATTACAAATATTGCATAGGCAAGTTGTTTATCAGGCAATAAGGCACATTATCATGCCGTTTAGACAGAGTGAACTATGCATAACTCATCAGTTTATTGTTGAATCGATCGGACGTAGTTTGGAAGACCACCGACGATGCACGAAAAAAGCGTGCGTGGCTAACATCCACGAGGCAGCGGATCCTGACATGGGACAAACAAATGCCAAACACAACCAAAGTTATGTTCTCTGAATCAAACAACGACAACCGAAACACATGCCGAGCTCCTCATGGCCGTCACTGAGCACACGAACCCCTATACCAGCATTTATCGAGCTCCATCGGGCACAAGCAAGACCCATATCTGTGTGACCCCAAACCCGGGCTGGTGGCGCCCCTCCAAACACTCTCCATGTTTGACCAGCTAACAACCCGGGCGCCACCAAGGGCTGACCTCTCGCCCCGGTCAAACATGCCCGCAGGCGACGTGGCGGGTCACTAACGACCCCGACGGCACGTCGTGTGGACACGGCAATCGACGCAGAGTGCCGCCGAGGGTCACCGTTCCGATAGCGGCGGAAACAGTCCCATGGGGAGACGTTAGCATTTGGTGGGGTGTGCTAGCATGTAGCTTCATCACGGAGGGTGAATATTGTAACACGGCGAGGGACGACTCGCCGCTGAAACGTGTATGTTAGACAGGCGAAAAGAATATATAATTCAGATTTAGCGGAACAGAGTTCAGATTGTCGTGCTGAGACCGCAGCATGACATCTTTGATAATGATATCCCGCATGCTTAACAACCGTCAACATTGAAATCATTCCCGAAACATGTACTCGTATCGATCGCACCAATGGACTGGCCACAAAGAAAAACTAAAGACTATGTCGTTGATATGTCATCAAACATTACCGAAAATAAAATTATCAGATAATTAGAGCGATTATTGCGGGTAATTGTCAAATGTCAGCATGTTTTGACATCTATAAACAGCAGGTGGTTGAGGTTAAGATGTACAACCAAACCCATCATTAGGGACTCGCTCAATATCAATATCGTCTCTTTAAAAAGTTGCAAATCGGCAAGAAACGTGAGAGTCGAGCAGCCGCCATGGACATGGAAAGCATATCGCAAAATGACATGTCCAGCGTTTAAATGTTTACGTGTATACGATCGCTACCATACCCAATCGAAATTCGCAAGAGAGAGGACTGCGGAATCCGGAATGCCGGCGACTGGCTTAACCCGCGACGTGGTGGGGGGGGGGGCTATTTTTTGCCACCCCCTCCAGACTTTTCGATATATCTCCAGAACCGCTGCGCCGATCGTCACCAAACTTTCAGTACCCTCCCGGACATCAATCTTACACATTGTGACCAAAAATTTTTCCAAAGGCTATGATAGGTTGGCCGGAAATGACGTCAGAGTGACGTCATGTTCTGCCGTTTTCGACCCAAAAAAGGGTTTCGCGGGAAGAGCTGTCAGGCCTATAGCTTTGCAAATACAGAAAAATGATTAAGACATAAAAGCTGTAGAATCAACAGGGCTACAAAACTGCTATCTCGGATTTTTGAAATTTTTGGATTTTGACCCCAAAAAATCAAAAAATATTTTTTTTTGATATAATAATCGAAAAATCCAAAAAGTTTTTTGAATTTCGCAAAAACCGGAATATATGTGATAGTCCTTACCGCCTTCCATCCACATACCAAATTTGAGATTGATACCACTTTTTTTTGGCGAAGTTATAGCGAAAAAAACTGTTCAAAATTGATGACGTCAAATTTTCAAACTCAATTTTTAGCAATTCTAGACCCCGTAGCGCAAAACAAAGACCACCATTAGACTCCCCGTGACGAGCTGCATCGAATCAATACCCATTTTATGCAAAACTATCAACTTTAAAATTTGACCTTTTTTGGCCTGACCTTGACCTGACCTTGACCTGAACTTCACCAGAAAGTGACCTAAGCCGTACCTGATAGTCTTGTAACCAGCACCATTGAGTTGGAAATGAAAAATTGGCCATAAAACATGCATCACACAACCTTTGTAAAGTTGGGCTCATGTGACCTGACCTGTGACCCTTGGTGACCTGACCTGTGACCTGACCTGGTATTGTCAGTGACCTCTAATAGCAACATATCTACTAGGCAACAGACGCCCTATCGCTGATTCTCGACAAAATGCGTTTTCCTCGGTGTTATAGCGCATTCCCTAGAAGACCCGTGAACGGTGAAACATTTCATCTTTGACCTGACCTGTGACGTCATCGGTGACCCAGAGGTTAATGAAATTTGGTTTCCCTCAACAAATTTGACATGCCTTTCGAACGCCGTTTGAATTTTGCGGATCCGTCCAGTAGTTTCGGAGATACGAGGGGGGGGGGGGGCAAAAAATAGCCCCCCCCCCCACCAGGTCGCGTTATAAACAGACCCCACCAGGGCGCGGGTTAACGGACAGAGAATCGGTAACCAGTGCGGAAACATCAACTGAGGCAGGATCCCCAATCCCGGATGCAGCGCAGGCAGGATCCCCAATCCCGGATGCAGCGCTCTATTGAAATGTAGCTAAAGCTCTGCCTCTGATAAAACCTATTGACAATCTGACAAAGAACCAGTTTGCTTGAATCGTACAAATCCAACCAGCACGCCAGCATCAAAGAATGAATTATATGCAACGACAAGTATCATATGCATGACGCAGTGATCTGAATGACAATAAAAATATGCAGCGGCCCCCCGGAAGTGAAAGCACCTTCGCGTCCATAAAGTGCATACGCAAACTGCACCTGCCTGCGGCGAACGGCGGGCCAGTGACGTAACACCTCATCGTCTGGGTGCGTCTCCCCGGGGCGCCATCGGCAGACGCTACCGACGACTGTCGCAATCACTCCGGCGCTCTCTCTGCCGACGGCGATGCCGAGCGACCTTCCAAGCCCACCCGTCGACCCATACCTGCCGGCCATTACCGACCCTGACGCCAGGAACGGCTCACAGGGAACGGATTCGACCTCAGAATAACACAATGATGCGGTAGGCGGCTGGATGATTGGCCATTGGCATCACGTAGGTGGTGGCCATAAATACTTCGGGCAGCTTGCAGATTAGTGCGAGAATGACAATCGAGTTTTCAATGCCAAGTTTTATCCTTTCATCTTCGCCCACATCAATAGATATCATTGAAAGCCCAGCTTGGCTCATCTTTTTCACTCTGACCCCCACCAGTCACTCTTTATCCCCAGCGATGGTCCCCGGTTCCGCCGTACCTACCCCAAACCAGCGGCCGATGTCCTCACCGCGCAAAGCTCTGCTCGCGCGGAACCAAGGCCACCTCTCTGGGAGCGCACAATCGGCGGCGGCCTTCGGGCTCGAAGCCGCGCCGGCCCGAGTCGCGCAGCGCTAGTCCAGCCGAGCTGAGCTGCGTCAGAATCGCCGCATGTACCTAATGCCGCGCGACCGGACGGGTGACGTTCCAGACGCACAGCCGCGCCATCACCGCCGCATATCCGTCTGTGTGTCACGAACGGCGCCGAAACTTCATATGCAGTGTCATCCATGAGATATGTGCGTGAAGTTGGCGTCGGATTCGGATTCGTATTCAGCGTCGAGTACCGAATCACTTGAAAACGTCATATCTGGTCAATTCGGGGACGGGGAGCACGAATATGACATTAATTTTGCCCTAGCAGGTATCCCTTATCCCTTAATCGTCCCTTAAACGACGGGGCGCGCCAAAAGTGCCTCAGGGGTTCTTCCGATCGCGAAAAGAATGGTCCCAGGCGATTCCCCGGGTCGATATCTAGCCGCACCACCACTAACTTCACACGTGCCTCATATCCCTTATCCCTTAATCGTCCCTTAAATGACGGGGCGCGCCAAAAGTGCCTCAGGGGTTCTTCTGATCGCGAAAATAATGGTCCCAGGCGATTCCCCGGGTCGATATCTAGCCGCACCACCACTAACTTCACACGTGCCTCATATCCCTTATCCCTTAATCGTCCCTTAAATGACGGGGCGCGCCAAAAGTGCCTCAGGGGTTCTTCCGATCGCGAAAAGAATGGTCCCAGGCGATTCCCCGGGTCGATATCTAGCCGCACCACCACTAACTTCACACGTGCCTCATATCCCTTATCCCTTAATCGTCCCTTAAATGACGGGGCGCGCCAAAAGTGCCTCAAGGGTTCTTCCGATCGCGAAAAGAATGGTCCCAGGCGATTCCCCGGGTCGATATCTAGCCGCACCACCACTAACTTCACACGTGCCTCATATCCCTTATCCCTTAATCGTCCCTTAAGGGACGATTAAGGGCAATCGGGGCGCGCCAAAAGTGCCTCAGGGGTTCTTCCGATCGCGAAAAGAATGGTCCCAGGCGATTCCCCGGGTCGATATCTAGCCGCACCACCACTAACTTCACACGTGCCTCATATCCCTTATCCCTTAATCGTCCCTTAAATGACGGGGCGCGCCAAAAGTGCCTCAGGGGTTCTTCTGATCGCGAAAATAATGGTCCCAGGCGATTCCCCGGGTCGATATCTAGCCGCACCACCACTAACTTCACACGTGCCTCATATCCCTTATCCCTTAATCGTCCCTTAAATGACGGGGCGCGCCAAAAGTGCCTCAGGGGTTCTTCCGATCGCGAAAAGAATGGTCCCAGGCGATTCCCCGGGTCGATATCTAGCCGCACCACCACTAACTTCACACGTGCCTCATATCCCTTATCCCTTAATCGTCCCTTAAATGACGGGGCGCGCCAAAAGTGCCTCAAGGGTTCTTCCGATCGCGAAAAGAATGGTCCCAGGCGATTCCCCGGGTCGATATCTAGCCGCACCACCACTAACTTCACACGTGCCTCATATCCCTTATCCCTTAATCGTCCCTTAAATGACGGGGCGCGCCAAAAGTGCCTCAGGGGCTCTTCCGATCGCGAAAATAATGGTCCCAGGCGATTCCCCGGGTCGATATCTAGCCGCACCACCACTAACTTCACACGTGCCTCATATCCCTTATCCCTTAATCGTCCCTTAAATGACGGGGCGCGCCAAAAGTGCCTCAGGGGTTCTTCCGATCGCGAAAATAATGGTCCCAGGCAATTCCCCGGGTCGATATCTAGCCGCACCACCACTAACTTCACACGTGCCTCACATCCCTCATCCCTTAATCGTCCCTTAAACGACGGGGCGCGCCAAAAGTGCCTCAGGGGTTCTTCCGATCGCGAAAAGAATGGTCCCAGGCGATTCCCCGGGTCGATATCTTAGTTAGTGGTGGTGCGGCTAGATATCGACCCGGGGAATCGCCTGGGACCATTATTTTCGTGATCGGAAGAGCCCCTGAGGCACTTTTGGCGCGCCCCGTCGTTTAAGGGACGATTAAGGGATAAGGGATATGAGGCACGTGTGAAGTTAGTGGTGGTGCGGCTAGATATCGACCCGGGGAATCGCCTGGGACCATTCTTTTCGCGATCGGAAGAACCCCTGAGGCACTTTTGGCGCGCCCCGTCGTTTAAGGGACGATTAAGGGATGAGGGATGTGAGGCACGTGTGAAGTTAGTGGTGGTGCGGCTAGATATCGACCCGGGGAATCGCCTGGGACCATTATTTTCGCGATCAGAAGAACCCCTGAGGCACTTTTGGCGCGCCCCGTCGTTTAAGGGACGATTAAGGGATGAGGGATGTGAGGCACGTGTGAAGTTAGTGGTGGTGCGGCTAGATATCGACCCGGGGAATTGCCTGGGACCATTCTTTTCGCGATCGGAAGAACCCCTGAGGCACTTTTGGCGCGCCCCGTCATTTAAGGGACGATTAAGGGATAAGGGATATGAGGCACGTGTGAAGTTAGTGGTGGTGCGGCTAGATATCGACCCGGGGAATCGCCTGGGACCATTATTTTCGCGATCGGAAGAACCCCTGAGGCACTTTTGGCGCGCCCCGTCATTTAAGGGACGATTAAGGGATAAGGGATATGAGGCACGTGTGAAGTTAGTGGTGGTGCGGCAAGATATCGACCCGGGGAATCGCCTGGGACCATTATTTTCGCGATCGGAAGAGCCCCTGAGGCACTTTTGGCGCGCCCCGTCATTTAAGGGACGATTAAGGGATAAGGGATATGAGGCACGTGTGAAGTTAGTGGTGGTGCGGCTAGATATCGACCCGGGGAATCGCCTGGGACCATTCTTTTCGCGATCGGAAGAACCCCTGAGGCACTTTTGGCGCGCCCCGTCATTTAAGGGACGATTAAGGGATAAGGGATATGAGGCACGTGTGAAGTTAGTGGTGGTGCGGCTAGATATCGACCCGGGGAATCGCCTGGGACCATTATTTTCGCGATCAGAAGAACCCCTGAGGCACTTTTGGCGCGCCCCGTCATTTAAGGGACGATTAAGGGATAAGGGATATGAGGCACGTGTGAAGTTAGTGGTGGTGCGGCTAGATATCGACCCGGGGAATCGCCTGGGACCATTCTTTTCGCGATCGGAAGAACCCCTGAGGCACTTTTGGCGCGCCCCGTCATTTAAGGGACGATTAAGGGATAAGGGATATGAGGCACGTGTGAAGTTAGTGGTGGTGCGGCAAGATATCGACCCGGGGAATCGCCTGGGACCATTATTTTCGCGATCGGAAGAGCCCCTGAGGCACTTTTGGCGCGCCCCGTCATTTAAGGGACGATTAAGGGATAAGGGATATGAGGCACGTGTGAAGTTAGTGGTGGTGCGGCTAGATATCGACCCGGGGAATCGCCTGGGACCATTCTTTTCGCGATCGGAAGAACCCCTGAGGCACTTTTGGCGCGCCCCGTCATTTAAGGGACGATTAAGGGATAAGGGATATGAGGCACGTGTGAAGTTAGTGGTGGTGCGGCTAGATATCGACCCGGGGAATCGCCTGGGACCATTATTTTCGCGATCAGAAGAACCCCTGAGGCACTTTTGGCGCGCCCCGTCATTTAAGGGACGATTAAGGGATAAGGGATATGAGGCACGTGTGAAGTTAGTGGTGGTGCGGCTAGATATCGACCCGGGGAATCGCCTGGGACCATTCTTTTCGCGATCGGAAGAACCCCTGAGGCACTTTTGGCGCGCCCCGTCATTTAAGGGACGATTAAGGGATAAGGGATATGAGGCACGTGTGAAGTTAGTGGTGGTGCGGCTAGATATCGACCCGGGGAATCGCCTGGGACCATTATTTTCGCGATCGGAAGAGCCCCTGAGGCACTTTTGGCGCGCCCCGTCATTTAAGGGACGATTAAGGGATAAGGGATATGAGGCACGTGTGAAGTTAGTGGTGGTGCGGCTAGATATCGACCCGGGGAATCGCCTGGGACCATTATTTTCGCGATCGGAAGAGCCCCTGAGGCACTTTTGGCGCGCCCCGTCATTTAAGGGACGATTAAGGGATAAGGGATATGAGGCACGTGTGAAGTTAGTGGTGGTGCGGCTAGATATCGACCCGGGGAATCGCCTGGGACCATTCTTTTCGCGATCGGAAGAACCCCTGAGGCACTTTTGGCGCGCCCCGATTGCCCTTAATCGTCCCTTAAGGGACGATTAAGGGATAAGGGATATGAGGCACGTGTGAAGTTAGTGGTGGTGCGGCTAGATATCGACCCGGGGAATCGCCTGGGACCATTCTTTTCGCGATCGGAAGAACCCTTGAGGCACTTTTGGCGCGCCCCGTCATTTAAGGGACGATTAAGGGATAAGGGATATGAGGCACGTGTGAAGTTAGTGGTGGTGCGGCTAGATATCGACCCGGGGAATCGCCTGGGACCATTCTTTTCGCGATCGGAAGAACCCCTGAGGCACTTTTGGCGCGCCCCGTCATTTAAGGGACGATTAAGGGATAAGGGATATGAGGCACGTGTGAAGTTAGTGGTGGTGCGGCTAGATATCGACCCGGGGAATCGCCTGGGACCATTATTTTCGCGATCAGAAGAACCCCTGAGGCACTTTTGGCGCGCCCCGTCATTTAAGGGACGATTAAGGGATAAGGGATATGAGGCACGTGTGAAGTTAGTGGTGGTGCGGCTAGATATCGACCCGGGGAATCGCCTGGGACCATTCTTTTCGCGATCGGAAGAACCCCTGAGGCACTTTTGGCGCGCCCCGTCGTTTAAGGGACGATTAAGGGATAAGGGATACCTGCTAGGGCAAAATTAATGTCATATTCGTGCTCCCCGTCCCCGAATTGACCAGATATGACGTTTTCAAGTGATTCGGTACTCGACGCTGAATACGAATCCGAATCCGACGCCAACTTCACGCACATTGTCGAGATCCCATGCGTTAACATTTTATCTACCGACAGTTCCATGCCATCACGTTATGGTCAACCACATTCTACATGCTCGCAAGTTTGTTCAAAACACCTCACAACCATGCCGGTCGAAAGCACACAATGTGAAGAGCTGTCTTGCAGTCCACAAATGTAGTCACGTGTGCTGTTCGGAATGACGTCAACCGTGCAGCGCCTGTAACTCCGGTTTGATAACAGGTTAATGAGCCTTCGGATGGCTGGGCACCAAGGTCAAGGCTAGCCCGCTCGTCTTTGATAGTCCGAGGAAGTCTGGCAGATGGGCGAACGTTCAATGGATCGCGCATTGATATTATATCGCAGAATGCTGGAAGGATGACTCACCAAGAGAAAAAGGAGTAGAGGGAGAGAAAGGGGAGAGAAAGAGGGAGAATGAGAGAAATAGGAGGGAGAGAGAGAGAGAGGGGGGGGGGAGAGAGAGGAATATAAGGGGTGGAGGAGACAAGACTGCCCGCCTCCGTGAGTCACGAATTGTGGAGGGAAGAACTATTGATGCGCGGAAGACTTGCGGTTGCCCGACCTGGTGTCCCGGCATTCGCAGCTGTGGGAACTCTGCCGTCCCCTAGGGTGTTCGGTCCAGCACAATGCACCGGTCTGCGTGCACGAACGCCGTGAAGCCGGCAGAGACGGTGCATGGCTCACGGTCACGGAGCGGACGTCCACCCACGCCCGTGAAGCCGCACCGCTCCTCAGCGATGGACGTTTGGGGACAGCGACCCTCAGCTCCTCGCCACAGCGCACCCGGCATTGGGGTGACCGTCCCACAGCAAACCGGGACCTTGAACCGTGGATCACAGGCTATTCCAAAAACCAGACCTACAGCTACGGTCCAGTCTCAGGGCAGACTAAAATGAATTAATCCAACTATTCCAAGAGCCGGACCAGGTTTCTAGTTCAGCCTAGACTTAAATTAACATTTGCTAGTTTACAGCTGCACACCGAAGGACCTGTCATAACTCGGGTCTAACATGCTGTGTGCCCGACTGCCTTTGACCTAAGATTTTACATTTCATAAAAGAAAGGAACGTAGGTCGAGCTCAAATTGCGAACGGCCGGATAACAGTTCATGTCGGCATGCAACCGTGGGTGCCGATTCAGCACGCTTTTGCACGCTGCGAAGAAAGGGAGAAACTGGCAAGGGTCAAATACGGGGACGGTGACTTATGTCGTCGTACCAGTGGCCTCTGTGGAGCATGGACGATCGATGGGGCACAGAGAACAGTGAAGCGTGGGTGATTTCTAGACGAATGATGGTAGATCGCGAGGCGATTGACGGATGACTAACAGAAATGCAAAGTTGCGAGACACCCGTCAGCCGTCAAAGTGTAGGTACCTTCCTTTGTGCATGTGCCTGCATGGCGGACATCTGCAGTTTTGCTCTTCACACTATCGTATTTATGACCAATCAGATCCAACTACTTGCAACTCAAAGCGCTTGGTCCTTACTGACCCATGCTAGGCAGGCCGACCGCCGATATCTGTACAGCTTTGGTGGCGTTGCAAAAGGGCATGAACAACAATTACCACTCACTGATGGCTATGCACGTTGATCTTCATCGGCACGGCGCAGAGAACTTCCACACTGACGTCCTGTTATTCAGTGCAGCAAAATGCAACCAACAGCTGCACACCACGAATACAGCACGCTGCGGCGTGATCGCGATGCTCTCATTTTGGCTGCAGTCCTGTCGCCAACACTACCGACTAGCGGCATTCAGCGAAGCAATATGGTGCCATCGTAAATGGGACAGGCCTTATCGTGAGTATAAATCGTGGTGTGGGCGATAGTCAGAGACGCATTTATGGGCGTCATGTTTGTCGTGCACACGAACGGATCACAACGATAGACCTGAGGCCAGTTTTACCAACAGAAAAATAGCAGCCCGGCGCAATTTTTCTGTCAAAAACCAGCCGACGAGTTTCACCAACCAGGCGAAAAAATATCCGCCGGCGTGAAAAAGCATAGGCGTAGGAACAGGGGGGGCCGGGGGGGCCATGGCCCCCCCACTTTCGGAGGTGGGGGGGGGGGGCCAGCAATGTTAACTGGCCCCCCCACTTTTTGCTGACTTAAGTGTCTGTCTGTACCTACCACCCGGTACCCTAAACACCAGAACTTGACAACTATTCAGCTTGCCCTTTAGTGAAGATTCCCTTTTGTTTCTACAGCGTTATTGACCGCAATTGCCTTCACTAAATGAAGAAAACCATATCAGAGACAAGACTGTGAGTCCTAGTGCCGCAGCATTTTGTTGATAATGATGCGCGGGACAGAGAGCACTGAAAAGGTATAAGACAATACTAGCACGGTGCAGGAGAATGCGTATACAAACGACCAACGCTTGACCAGATCTGCTTGGGGTCGGCATAGTTCGTCAAAGGCGTACTAGCTGGGGGCCAGGGTGACCGTGCCCCCGCCTCGGTTCAAACAGGCTGGGGGCCAGCAATGTCTGTGTCTGCCCCTCCATTTGCCCCCCCCCCAAACAAACAATGGGCCCCCATGGGCGTATGGGGCTCTGGCACTTATTCGATTGCCACGAGGCTCAAGAATCCAACGCCAGCTATTAACAGCTCCCAAACCAGCCTTTGAGGGTCCTACACTGATCTCGGAGGGCCCTTCAGTGGCGGTCAAGCGCCCACATTGATCACTGAGAACCCACATTGACCTCTGAGGGTCCTCCACTGGCGGCATTTGAGGGCCCCTAAACCGGCCTCAAGGGCCCAGCCGGCGTCTGAGGGCCTCACATCGGCCTCTGGTGGCCTCATTTCTGTCTCTGGGGTCCCAAGACTAACCTTTAGGTGCCTCTGAGGGCCCCGCACTGAATTCTGGAGACCCGATGCCGGCCTCTAAGAGTCCGCATCGGCCTCTGAGGGTCCATCTTGGCCTTAGGGGTCCAACGCCGGCCCACGCCGGTCTGTTACGGCCCCACACTGACCTCTAAGGGCCCATGCTGGCCTGTAAGGACCCACATTAGCCTCTGAGGTCCTTGCACTGGATTCTGAAGACCGATGCTGGCCTCAGAGGCCCATCTTGGTTTTTGAGGGCCTTCTGCTGGCCTCTGGGGACCAACGCCGGCCCATGTCGGCATTTTAGGGTCCCATACTGACCTCTGAGGACCCATGCTGGCCTGTAGGGACCCACATTAGCCTCTGATGGCCCAAGTCGGCATCTAAAGGTCTCAAACTGCTCTTTGCAGGCCCTGTACTGGGGTCTCTGATGGCCTTAACCCTCGCCGGCCGAGGGGGGGGGAGGTGCCGCCCCTCCATAGTTTTTTTTTTTGCGATAGCTCCGAACACGCCGGCGATAGAGAGCTGAAGC
This sequence comes from Amphibalanus amphitrite, assembly GCF_019059575.1. Taxonomy (NCBI): domain Eukaryota; kingdom Metazoa; phylum Arthropoda; class Thecostraca; order Balanomorpha; family Balanidae; genus Amphibalanus; species Amphibalanus amphitrite. Next base: position 120,230 of record NW_024882652.1, on the reverse strand, counting down.
TTGGCATATCTGACCTTTGAATCAAGCCGGATCTTTTGACACCAACCGCATTTTCGGGTCAGATCAGGTCACTGACCTATGAGGTCATAAGTGAACCTCTGCACGGTCTTCAGATGTCGCAACTTCGCAACGCCCTTGCTGCCAGAGGAGATTTCACAGGGAAATGAACCTTGCAGGACCTAGTATCCATTAGGAGTCTCACAACTTGTACGTCTCGGATTTTCCTATAGGTCATATGAGGTCAGGTCATTTTCGTGACCTCACCATTAGGTATAAGTCAATGGGGATAAACTGAAAACTTTTTCTGGCGCCGGGAACGATCTCCAACTATCTCAAGCACACCGAATCGTGATTTCATGCACTCCTTGCAAGGTTTGATCCGTCACTTTTGCAATGTTGACCTTGCGCGACGTCATTTATGACCTTATAAGGGTCATATTAGTTTTTCGTCAATAACTACCGATCAAATTGAGCTAGCGAGTCGGAAAAGCCACCAATGGACTCAAGAAGACCTTCCGAATCGAATGCTATGAGACATGACCTCATTCGACCAATTTCGTGACCTGGGGGCGCTGACCTGACCGTGACCCGAGGTCAACACCCTAAGTTTACCTCACCCAAACAAAAAGCATATCATTCGACGAGCCTGAGAGAGGCGAACACGATGCTGGCAAAATCGCGGCTCTGCGGCCGTTTTTTGCGAAACTATTCACCAAAAACGGAACCGTGCCTTGAGGCACTTGACTTGACCTCAGGTCACCGGTTGACCTAGGACCTTAAAATCGGGTATCGATCTCTGCGTCTCGTAACGGCGCACACGCTCGTTTTTCCGCGACGCGCTATCTCCACCTGGGGCGAAATGGCGAGAGGGGTCGTACCTGCTCCCCGCCCCCTCGGCCGGCGCGTATGTAGAAAACTTATAGGTACGGGCCGGCGAGGGTTAAACTGGCCTCTGAGGGCCCAGACCGGCCTGTAAAAGTCCCACACCGGCCTCTGACAGTCAATCAGCCCAGTTGCAGTGGTCGCTAATATAAAATCTCTTAAAAACGTTACAGGCCTGGCTGAGCTTAGCTGGGCCGTTCATGCTAATTTTTATAGGTATATTGAAAAGACTCGCTTTACACATTTCACGCTTGCTCGTAATAAAAAGTTGCTGGATGCCTATGGAATTTGCATGGGTGCCAACGGCTGCGGAGGACAGGGGAACGCGTTCATCAGTTTGAGTTTATGGACGGGAGTCTCCCTGAAATTTAACCAATTTTATTTTTGTATTTGTCTCGATTTTTTTCTTTACCTCTGAGCATGTTTGCGAAAACAAAGTGGCCGAAATCCGAGGAGAAATTGGATTTTGGGGGTAGGTTAGGTTTTAGACCTCTGGGAGCCTGGCCCCCCCCACTTTCGAAAACGTTCCTACGCCTATGTGAAAAAGTATCAGCCAGAAAAATAGCCAACGAGTTTCACCAACGGCAAATGCGGCATTAATGGAGTGTTATTTTGCGCCATTATTTGTAGAAAAACAGCCCAAAAAATAGACGGGCGACCCCGTCTATTTTTTTGATGTCGTGTTGGAACAATTGGCCTCATTTCATTTGTTGCGAACTATCGTGATTTGCGCTTCTCAGTTGATATAATAATTTAGTATCATTCATAGCCAATTTGTAAAGCATCTGGGCTTCAAGATTAGAAGAGGAATACTGATGATATTGCGTAAAGAAAGAGCCTTTGTCACCAGGCAGGACCAAAAGAAACCAACAAGACGGGTGTTTGGTGTTGTGGTGTTAGTTTTTTCGTTTAATATTATCTTTTTGCTACAAGCACCCAACAGCAAGATGATAGAGCATTAACTAGTGGTCAGCTTACAAGTTCATTGCTCGGACGGAAGTGGAAAATAATGATGGAAGGTCATTTTCGAAAATTGAAGGTGCTTGAAGAAATGCTGGAAGGAGAGGCAGAGAGGGTAGGCTCATTGGACTCAAGATTTTAAATAAATATGTCACTGTTTTCACATATTCAGCTACATTTGACATGGCAAGGCGCCAGCTACTGATACCACTACTACTTTTGGGTGGAACTTGCTTGAGCTGTGCGGAATAGGGAAGGTGCATTGACATTGCTTGGCAAGATTTTCAAGATAAATGACAATAAATTTTTAAAGAGAAATTGAATAGCATGAAAGAAATGTATAAAGGCTTGTTTTTGAAGCAAAACGTGCAAAGTTTGTATGGTTGCGAACCCGAACAAACTTGCTGTCATAAGATTGTGCCACTGAACTCAGCAAGTCATGCTGCCAATATTGAAGGGAAAGAAAATAATAGTAATGTTGTAAAATGTAAATGAATCCATAACTGTTGTGTGTGCACTGTGCTGATATTGAATGCATGTGTATCTTGCATGCTTGAGTCATGCAGGGATCATGTTAAAACTGGCTGTAAGTATTGTGAGTTAGTTTTGGAAAATTGTGGAGGCACCAGGCAAATTGCGGCCAAAATGTTATTTGTTCACCTCAGCGCTGAACTTTCTGCACACAGAGTTTTCAGATCATGCGCCGAAATGTTCATGCAGCCCGTCCGTTACACTGGTCATGTTGACAGTGACAAGGATTTTTTCTCAGTCTCATGTTGAAATACAATAATAATTCACTTAGCTTGATTTAGCTTATGTTTTTCATGCCAGTTCCTAGAATAAAGCAACAAATATTTTCTGTCATGTGAGAAATATAATGGCAATATGCACAATTGCAGGCTGTGGCATGTTGTGAGGTTTTTCCTTGTTTATTGCTGAGGTTTTTCCAGTCTCTGCTGCAAAAACGGTGGTGAATCCACCGTCGTCCGACGGTTTCGATGACGCTAATCATCGGCGAGTGTTGCTGTGATGGCCGACTGAGCGCACAGCGGAAGCCGCCGTCGCCAATAACGACAGTGAGGACACCTCCGAGTCGGACGGAGACGCCGCCGCTGACGATTTCACCGTGCTGGACGAGGTGGAGCGCTCGAGCCGACAGGCCGTGCACCGCGTGCGCTGCCCGACTGGCTGGCGCACCCGCAGCCGATTGGCGACCGGCGGCCGGCGCCGGCCAATCTGCCGGCGCTCTGCCCCGAGCTGCGCGCCCGGCTGGCCGCCGAGGGCATCGAACAGGTGTTCCTGGTGCAGGTGACCGTGCTGCCCGAGCTGCTGGCGGCCACAGAGTCGCCGCTGCCACCGGCCGACCTCTGCGTCTCGGCGCCGGCCGGCCGCGGTACGACGCTGGCGTTTGTGCTGCCGGTAGTGCAGGCGCGGCGCCGGCCGCCGGGTGCGCGCGCTAGCTGTGCTACCCACACAGGCGCTGCCCGCTCAGGTGCCCGCCGTGTTCCGCCAGTACGACGCCGACACGCCGTTCTGCGTCCGGCTGCTTGGTGGAGACACAGTGGCACGAGGGGGCGCCAACTGGTGGCGGTGGGGCCGCGCGGCCCGGTCTCCCTGGCTGATCGTGGTGAGCACTCCCGGCTGGCTGATGGATCACATAACCAGCTCCGGCTTCTCGCTAGCGCACCTGCGCTACCTGGTGATCGACGAAGCCGACCGGGTGATCGAGATGGCCGAGACGGGCTGGCTGAAAGCGGTGGAGCGGGTGGCGGCGGCCACGGCCCGCCGCCCTGCATCGCCGGCCGGCTGACGGCCGCCGCCGTCTGCGCGCCTCACCCGCCGCTGCAGAAGCTGCCGTTCTTGGCCACCCTGTCACAGAACCCGGAGGCCGGAGAAGCTGGAGCGAATGTCGCTGTTCCAGCCGCGACTGCTGGCGGCCGGCACGGCGGCCGCCGCCGTCGCACTGCCCGGTTAGTTCGTCGGCAGGTTCACCACGCCGGCCGAGCTGAGCGAGTCGTTCAACGTGGTGGCGCCGCAGCCGCTGAAGCCGCTGGTGATGCACCATTTGCTCCGACAGCCCGACTGGCGACGCTCGCTCGTGTTGGTCAACTGGAACGAGGTGGCGCACCAGCTGGAGCTACCGCTGTCTGTGCTGGGCGCGCGCGTGACTGAGTTCTGTGGGGTAGTGCCGGCGGCGGCGCGCGCTAGGTGAGATGGCCGCGCTGGTGTGCTCGAGGCTATAGCGCGCGGTATTGACGTGGACGCCGTGGACGCGGTCGTGTCGTACGACATCCCGGCGCTGTTGAAGACGTACACTGCGTGCGTCGGACGGCGCGCATCTGCCGGGCCGGCCAGGCGGTCAAGCTAATGTTGGAGCGGCAGCGCAGCAATTTCCAGCGGCTGATGGTGCAGGCGGGCGACCGGGTGCGGGAGACGCTGGCGCTGCTGGACGAGCTACGAGCTGCGCCAGTACGAGGCGACCTACGTCAGTGGATTTCTACACTAGCTTGTAGTGGATCGCTGTTGTTTTTTTATGCTCATTGCTCATGATTTATTTACATTTTAGAAATATTGCAATGAAATAGATGTATGCCTTGTCATCAGCCTAGAAAAGTTAAAGTAAGTAAAGCGTTTTAGTTGCATAATGTATGTTTGTTCATGAACACGGATTTAACATGTCCTAACTCCCAAACATTTCGATATTAGACCCGAGTTACAAACCAATCGAAAGGCTTAGACGATCATTTGGGGCGTAGCCAGACGGCTCGGCTGGGTGTGAAAGCCGGCGACCAAGGTGGTGACCACCCGATCATAATGCACAGCGGTCTCCGTCGGACGATTGTGTCCGCGCGCAACGAATGATCTGGGCACACGCAGAGGAGTTCGGCAGGACTCTCCACTGAGCGGTACTGGGCGCAGTCGAACGACTGTCGACGACGCTAGGTATTGTTAATTTGTTACGACTTACGAGCCGGACCAGTGTGGCGGGCCTGGAGCAAATATTCTTTGCTGTGTGGCGTTCCTTCTGCTCGACCGGGCCCGGCAAACGGGGCCTGCATATCGGCTAAAACCACCTAGCCGGGCAGTCTGACCTCCACCTCGCCGAAGCGGAGCGAACGACGTACCCTCAGCCCTGCAATGACCGCGGTGCAGCAGTTAACCCGCGCCCCGTAGGGGGGGGGGGGCCGAAACGGCCCCCCCTGTCCTTTTCGGTCGATATCTCCTAAACGGCTGGAGATATCGCCACCAAACTTTCAGGACCCCTCCGGGCATCAATTTTACACATTGTGACCAAAAATTTTTCCAGAGGATATGATAGGTTGGCCACAAATGACGTCAGAGTGACGTCATGTTCTGTCATTTTCGACCGAAAAAAGACCTTCGCGAGAAGACCTGTCAGGACTACAGCTTTGAAGATACAGAAAAATGATCGAGACATAAAAGGTGTAGAATTGACAGGGCTACAAAACTGCTATCTCAAATTTTTGAAATTTTTGAGTTTTGACCCCCAAAAATCAAAAAAGCATTTTTTGGATATATTCGCCAAAAAATCCAAAAAGTTTTTTGAGTTTCGAAAAAAACGGAATATATGTGATAGTGCCTACCGTCTTCTATCTACATACCAAATTTCAGATCGATATCTCGTTTTTTGGCCAAGTTATAGCGAAAAAACTGTTCAAAAATGATGACGTCAAATTTTCAAACTCAATTTTTGGCAATTCTAGAACTCGTAGAGCAAAACGAAGACCACCATTAGACTCCCCGTGACGAGCTGCATCGAATCGATACCCATTTTATGCAAAAATATCAACTTTGAAATTTGACCTAATTTGACCTGACCTTGACCTGACCTTCACAAAAACGTGACCTAGGCTGGCCCCAAAGGCTGCCTAACCCACATAATCGCATTTGTCATGTAAAATGGACCATAAAACATGTATCACACGACACATTCATATTGTGACCCCCGGTGACCTGACCTCGCTGTGACCTGACCTGGTATCAGTGACCTCAGATAGCAAAGTATGTGTTTGACGAACAATGTACCATCGATGGTTTTCAATAAATTACCAATTTACTCGCTTTCACAGCACATTTCTTGAATTGCCTGTGAACGGTGAAAATCTGACCTTTGACCTGACCTGTGACGTCATCGGTTTGACCTAGGTCAATGAAATTTGGTCACAAGGTAGTTCCCGGGTGGGGCTATCGAACGCCGTTTGAATTTTGAAAATCGGCCGGTAACTTTCCGAGATCTTAGGGGGGGGCCGAAACGGCCCCCCCCCTACGGGTGGTAGGGTCCGCCGGTAGCCCTACGGGGCGCGGGTTAATCTGGGTAGGTATTTTCCTAAGGTAAGACACTCGCCTTTGCACAATGCTTTACATATATAGGCCTTGGCGAGTTCGTTAGCCCTCTTACTCCCGCTAGAAGGTGCTAATGCAGTGCACGCGAAGCCGCCTCGTAGCACCGCAGTTCAACTTCAATCGCTCGGCAGCGGAACTGTCCTTCGTCCGTCCAGCTTCAGGTGGCGTCTCTGGGAGCAATGCTGACCGCTTATTTGCCGCTCTTTTGAAAGCTAGGAAAGAGGTGCGGCTCCCGGATCTGTCGGGAGCGGGACTCATAGGCGGCGGAACGGGTAGGGCACCGGGGCACCGTGCCCCCCTTTGATTTTGACATTTTAATATTAGCCCTATGGGCGTTGCATGGAAAGAATGGGACCAAAAGTCGGCAGTGCCTGTGAAGAAGGTGTTCCGCTGCCACTGGAGTGGGTCTCATCTAGTCCCCACCTCATAGCTGGAGGTCCACACATTGCGTTCTCGGTCTACACGATGATTTTCTACAAGGTGCGACTAAAAACAGACAAAAAGGTACATAACAAGTTGAAGGTATTGTAAAAATTAATATAATAGGCTGACAGGAAAAAAGATCCATCTTAAATTTGCCTTGAATGCAAGCTTCCTTACGTCACCTTAATGAATGACGTGCCTACGTTTACAATTTGGTAGTTTTGTATTGTATTGGCTTTTGCTGGGCACCAGAATGTTAATATAGATATGAAAGTTTATAATGCTCTACTTTGTTGTTATTACTCTTGAAAATAATGTAATAATTTACGATTATAATATTTCGAAATGTATATAGCATTTGCATTAGAAACCACGCTTCAATTTGATTGAAAACATGCTTTAAATGATTTCTTAATCTCCTTGACATATCGTAATTTGATATCGTAACAGAATATCAGCTGACTACCGGCGACAAATAATTTCCGTCCGAAGTCGGCTGGAATTTTTTGTTGGTGAAACTCGTTGCTGTGTGGCGTCTATTTTTTCGGCTGGATATTTTATTTCGGCGGCCGGCTGGTATTTTTTGGTAAAACTGGCCTCTGAACCCGCGCCTTATTAAACGTGACAGCTTGACATGTTCGTGGAATCGAAATGCAGAACTATAGCATTGCGTTAATTTTTTGACGATGCATAACTTCTTACAGCTCATGTAAAGCTGCCCAAAGTAATTGGTTAATAAAATGCTAAGTTTTGATCGAGTTTGCTTCATGCCTGACTACAATGTGGGTGGGCAAAAATAAGCGCACGGCTTCCACTACCCAACGCCCATATAGCCACGGCAAAAAAAAAAAAATCACCCACGACATCCTGGAACAAATTGTACCACACAAGTGACCCAAAAAACACCTTTTTTAAGCCAGCCCCCCTCCTGAATGCCCGCCTCCTTCTGTGACCTGCCCCACAAAGCCTGAAGCCTGATCACCCGCACCGAGCCCCACCCCCACCCCTCCCCACCCCACCCACGGTCCAGCGGTGTTTGCCCTGGTCGCGTTACGCCCCGATCCATCACGTGACCAAACAGCGCAGCCGCCGCCCCGGGTAAACATCACCCCTCCCCCCCCCCCCCCCCGACTCCCACTCTCCCACTGTGTGGGCGGTGTGCGCTGTATCGGTCTCGCGTTATTCCATGGAGAGGGTAGAATGGACAGAGGTTGGTTACAGCCCTGGGGTCACTCCCGTCAGGTCACTTGTTTTGAGATGTGTTTTGAGTTTCTAATGTTGTTGAATGACGCCTACAACATAAATAATCTCATCGCGTCAGAAGTGATGTCATTTCCTATGTGGTTTAGTCATCTCTGGCTGGAGCAGAGCGAGTCGTGTAGTAAATAAACGTAATGTGAACGGACATCATCAATAAACGCGAGGATGACATAAGCTTTGTCGCATGTAAAGTGCATGCGTTCAACCAGTAAATCATTTTGGAACTAGGAGGAGGGAATCAAACAAAATAAAAACATGTGACCTTTTTAGTTTTTTTTACCCACGCCCACACATCATGAGATATGTGTGCCCAATTAACATTTTCATTTTTATTATTGGATTCTGTTCATTTCCAGACGGCTTGTTGCACGCAACATTCACAGACCGCAGCAATGAGATGCAGCTTCTCTCCCCGACCTGCCTGCAAAGTGCCTAGTGCCCTCCCCTTCCCCTCCCTTCTGCCAAGGAGTCCGGTGTCTCGGGTCCGTTCCGGTCACCAATCTGGCAGCTCCAGTGTCCAAAACCACAGTCAGCTGACACCATCACCGTCAGCTGATAGCCGACCTGTGACGTCACTTAGCCTACGGCGGCGGTCGCACGGATGGAATTCAAAGCCCGACTGGCCTGTGCAGGACCGGATACACAAATGGTCAGAGTTTCGAGTATGCGCGGCTGTGGTCGCAGGCCAGCCCGACTCCTCACCTCAGCAAGTGCAACTGTCCGTTATCTCATTGAGTGGTCACTGGTCAACGGGAGACCGGCGCCTGCATAGCTGATTCAAAAGAGAATGGGTCTTTCATGCAAAGGAAGTGACCGATACGGTTCTCCTGGCGTGCTGTTTACTATCCAGCTCCGATAGCCAATCAAAACACGTCACACTAATCGATGTTTACATTGAGCATTTGCAAGATAGCGATCGTTGCAGACGAATAAAGTGCCGACGTTCACAACCAGCCCAGCGGAAATGCCAGGCCTAAGAGCGGCACAGAACCGCTTATGAAGCAATTGGGATGAAATGAAATGGTCAATATGGACATGTCAAATAATTGTTACTGGATAAAAAGAGCTTCCAGCGGCTGAGTCGATCAATAAGCATCAATCAATATCTATTCATATCTTGTATGAGATACCGCCCAATAGCTCCGATGAGAGTTAACCTTATATACGGAACATCACCCTCTGACCCACAAGACTATAGGTACCGCTCTCCACCCCTGTGACACTCCTCCAGAACTCCCCGGACCGGCAGTGCCCTTCACAGTTCATACAGCCTGTCCGTCGGATACGTCGTGCGCCACGGGACCGAGATAAGATAGCGGCGCCAGACCTCCCGCCGTGATGACAGCGTGGCACCGGAATCGGACACACCCGGCGCCAGCCGTGGGCCCATAGCACTAGCAGTGATGCAGAGCAGGTGAGGTTTCTGAAACGGTGCCGCCATGCAGAGGCGTGGGGATATCCGGGCGGTATGGTGAGAATAGGGGATAGACGTGTGAGAAAAGGAGACACACGTGAGAAGGTAAATGGAGGATAAGACATTTCGCGACGGCTCGTGATTGAGAGCTTACATGAGCCAATCTGCAATTACAAATGGGTTTAAAAAAGATTAGTAGCGACTAGCGGAATTAATGTACAAATCTCATAGCAGTTAAAAACATTTCACTGCACCCGCAACAAATCCAATATTCAAGCGGAATCCAATGCAGTTACAATGCAATGAAATAAATTTATCATAATTTCCGAGTCCGCGTCTATAAATAAGTACAAAAGCGTGATATCTACCGGCTAAAAAACATATGTTCGTTTTGCCGAGCCGGTTTTCAGAGCTGTACTGACGGCAGGAACTCGTTCACCTACATCTCAGCAACTGACAACAAACTTTTATCATTCGTCCAGCACAGACATGCTTTATTACTCACAGCGAGTTTGGAGCCATTAGCTGCTGAGTTCAGAGTTATTAGCTGCACAGAGTTTGGAGTTGCCGGGCCGCGCCCATAAGCCGCTCTGCTCTGAGCACGACTAAAGCTGGTGTTTCCTGTCCGTGTCGTGTTCGTCATTTGACGATATAACACCGAAAAATCCGGCCGAGAGTGTCGCATTCACGGTCGCGAGCGACCGGGCACGGAATGCCGTCACCTGACCTACCAAGGGCGGTCAACATTGTTCAGCACATGCCACATCAAAAGTCAAAAGACGCACTTGCCGCGAAAATTTCGTGTGTGCCTACCCACAATGCAAATGGTAATGCACATCAGTATGTGGTTCACGTCTCACGATTATCCTTTGCGTTTATGAGAATATGCGAGCACTAAAGGCATTGGGATAACTGCGACTGGCTGCCTCCGTTAAACACATTCCACCAAGAATTGACGACTGTTTTCAGGAACTTATACTTCTACCGGGGCGTCTCTATAACACTAACCCGGCTAAACTCGCACCAGTTCATCCCCCACGTGCCTGTGGTGAGGTCGACACGACAGAAAACCGGCCCGCAAACAAAAATACGGATGCCGCTTGGGCTCAACCGTCGCCGCTTACAAGTGACAAACTCCGTCGTAAAACTACGCGCGGCACGGCGCATTCAGCGCCTATGGGCACCGCATTTGTCTCACTTTACGGCGCAACTCTGCCGGCCCCGGCAGAGTTGGGCTGGCTGACCTGTTGCTGGGCTTTTCTGCCGACGCTGCAGGAGGGGGAGGGAGGAGGGGGAGGGGGCCTGGTCCGCCCACGGGTCTCAGGTGCAGCAGCAGCCACAGACCGCAGCACAGCCGGCCGAAATGAGGCGCAGTTTCTCTTCTCCCAGCGTCGGATTATTACGTGATGGCCGCAGAAGGTACTATCCTTCGCTCACTGTAAAAATGCGTACTGCATTTATCATAGCCAGGCATGTATAAAATTAATTTTTCAATTAAGCAATAGTGCATAGTAATGATTCCCCTGCAGGCTGCAGCTGCTGATTAGCGGAAGCATATTGTTCTGGCGAATTCGAACAGCTTCGCAAACTTAAACATACACTGCGAGAAGTTAACAAAAAGTTTCGGCGGGACGGTCTTTGATCTTCGGTGTTTCTTCTTCATGTTGACCATTCATATTACCTTCCCTGTTGTCCCAACGTCCTCAGAGCGGGTCTTGAATAATAACAAGAAGCTGTGACAAATGAAGACGCGACATGGTGGCAAGATACTGTGAGGAAAATTGGGGAGCACAAGTGACCTGAAAAGACCTGCCATAAGCACTCACAGTTAAGGCTTATATAAAAGAAATGTGTCAGTAAGCACAATCAATCTCATATAACCCAAGGCCGCACCACTTACAACCTAAACCATAATCTATCATAACCATTCCCTTGCCCAACTGCTGAGCCGCTCATCAAGTGAATGCGATTACCACAACAATGACACAGTCAGCAGTGACCGGTACCCTTCACGGCTCAGTGGCTATACATGCAGTCAGTGTGGTCACGTGACACAGGCCACCGCGTAACGACGCGACACGACGTCACGGTCGTTCGCTCCCCTCCCCCCTCCCCTGCCCCTCCCATGCCCGCGGGCGTGAGCGGTGTGCGGCATAGGGGCGGACCGGGGGGGAGGGGAGGGGATGACGCACCGATTTCGACCGCGCATGTCGACACAGATAGCTGGTGACCGCGGCGAGTTGCCGGCATGGACAGACGGCCCAAACTCGCCGCAGTCACATCCCGCACTGACAGTAAAAGCAGCCGCACGTCAGATCTCCGTCTGAAGTGGGTCGCTCGGACTGACTGCAGCGGTCAGAGTCGACCGCGACAGATGGACCGCTTCCTGCCGACAGTTTGACCGAGTCCCGGGCCACTCATCATCAGACGACGCTCCGGGGTCAAACTCATAATTCACCCTCACTCAGCCGCGTCGGCATCACGCGCACATTCCGAAGCCTCTCGCACCCCGAAAAGCGAACTGTTGGACAATTCATACTTCCTCAGTGGCTCGTAAGGCGCGTCGTTCCTACGGCGCCGTCGTGCCAATCCGGTTTACGGCCCTGCTGGCGATGCTAGCGATCGCAGCTGGTTGACCGAGAAATGGACGCGCCAGTGGAGTGTGATTTATGTGAGTGGGTGAGATGCTCTCCAGCAGACGCTGTAGCATCGTCAGCTGCGGGACGCATCAATCATGGATGGTATCATCGATGGTAGGGGCGCCACATGGCACGACCCGGTACTGCAGGAGGTGGTGGGCTTGACAAGGTTAGAAGGGTGCGCCCGTGAGGTCAAGATAACCCATGCACAGTCAGTCGTGATAACATGATAGTGCTAATATATCCTGGTGCTAGACAGCTGACAAAGACCTGGCTCTAAGAAGTGGGCATGAAGTAATCTCACAAAATCTGATAGCTAAACGAACACGACGAGAGAATCACAAACATAAAACACGAAAATTATTCTCACGCCGTGAATGGCCTCGCAGTGGTTCAAACTTCAAACAATGCCTCACACCTCAACCGACCCGCAATTATAATCAATTCTTACCTCCCGGAAGAGGGACACTATGCAACTGTGCAGTGTGCACACTGCAGCCGTGCACCCTGTGTACACAGACATATGAGTGTGCATGTCGAACTGTCACGGCAGGCCCCAGCCCAAACAACGGCCGTCGGTGACAGATGAATCGCTCACCGCCGCGGAACGTCGACTCAGCCGACACCGACGATGGACCTGTCGACGTCGACGATGAACCATGGCAGCTCTGTGATGACCGTCAAACGATCAACGGTCAATATTCATCAGGATAGCCATTTCTCCATAGATTCTAACGATAACAGTGGAAGTCTCCGGCCGCTGTGAGAATTATCTGCCATGAATTCTCAGCCGATCGGTAGCTAGTATTTCACAATGTCTTTGACCAGTCACCATTCCCATGACCGCGGTAAGGAGAATTCGGCTATACAAAGCCCCAGATGCTGACTGATCTGCGCTGGTCTACTCTGCCCTACTGACGAGTCACATTGTCCGGACAATGGTCGATCGTGGCGCACCTAATAGTCACGCAGCGGTGAGCCAGGAAGGCCAAAACATCAGCACCGGGCCGGAAGTGCCCCGGGGAGGTGGAGGGGGGGGGGGGGTATCCGGTCAGAGAACAGACCGCTCTGCCAGCCGTGCCGAGGAGTCGGTGGTGAGCCCACACTGGACGAATGACTCTGAATCAGGGGTGAGTCAGACTCAGGGTCAGACCACCCGTACCGTGGCAACTGGTCCGACACGCTGGAGTCAGACCTTTGCCAATGGACCTTTGAATGGCAACTCGGTATTTACACATTACTAGATTGAACTGGCGCTCCATTAGATGACTTCTAATTAGATGAATCTACAACACTATGTATAATTGAATATTTGGTAAGCTAAAAACAAATATAGTTATGAGAGAAAGAACGAATAATAAATACTAAAATGTCTAACACATGACCATCAATTCATAATCCCCGAAGCAGCACCCGCTAAACGGGTCTAAGTCGGGCAGTTACATCTCAAGACGTCACCCAATCATCGAACACTTCGCCCTAAAACTGCTGCCCATCTGAGCTCAATTGGTGACGAGCAGCGATGATTCCAGTTGAATCGCCTGGAACAACGACCGACAGTTGAAGTCGAGCGGGTCATGACCGGGGTCATGACCTCAGGCGCCACAGCGTCTCAGGCAACAGCGGATCGCTCCTTCGGCAGCTGAAGTTTGCTGGTCCGTCGAGCAAGATGCAGCGTCCGCGTCGATTACTAGTTTGCTACTTCGATTGTTCGTTTGATCTATCACCAACTGCTCATAAGTCTGATCTTCAGGCACCTTTCAATCATCCTCACTGCGTTTCGCTCACACCCGCCATCTATTTGCCGGTCCATCCCACCGGGTCGCCGTCGGCCCAGACCGTCAGGGATCATCGCTACCGACGATGGCCACGCGTCGTTCGTCATATCTCGCCGACGGAAGCCGACGATCTGCCGTCGCGTCGGATAATTCCCGTCGAATTCCGGTGACCATTTCGGCGACATCTCGCGGGCCGATAACGACCCGCAGGTCCATTGGGTGGAAGTAGTCCGTGAACGATGACATCCATCGAGAGACTGAGCTGGGAAAGAGAGGCACGAGCTCCAGGTCGCCGCCCGGACCGCCGCGTCCGCCCAGTCGACCCCAGATATGGATCATAACTTCCCGGCGCGCTGCGATAATACAGGACTTTTCGGCTGCCGAAAGGCATCACCAAGACCAAAGGCCGTCTCGGGACGGTATCTCATGCAGTGAAACGCCAGGGCTCTTCCAGTTTAACGGCTCACTTTCAAAGAATACCGCCCGCTGGTAAAACTTTCCGGGATGGATAAAGGAGCAACTATGCCAGTCGCCTCCGGCACTGGTGTTGCGAGGAGGCGAGTAGGTAGAAATGAAACCGCCGCCGCTCTTGGGCTGTTTGAGGGTCATCCAGCTGGAGGCTAATTTCCTTCGGCCAGGCACTATGCCTAATGAAGCAGATGCATGCGCATTATTTAGCAGGCGAGCTAATAACGTTGTCTTATGGCGGGCAATATGTCACCAATAGGGGGCTAGTTAGGCGAAATGTCAGGCCGGCCCACCAGCCGGGCCAACCGTCCAGTGGCTGTGTCAATAGCCTCCAAATGGCAATCATGACACGTCATATATCGTGCAAGTATATCGGTGATTTTTTACCCTGATCAAGGGCTGTGATAAGCAGACCAATAACTGATTCTCAATGTTGTGCGCATAATAGGGGGAATTAATTTTCATTGTAGTGTTTATGAAACATTTACATTGTAATGAATAACTTACCATTGTGAATTGCATACGATCTCACGAAAGTCACTCTAAAGTTACCCAATAGTCCGTCATTTTATCCCAGTTCTTCGTTTCAGTCATGAGCATCGAGATTCAGTATCTCACCATTTATCATTCTACGATGTCAAACCATCCTACGAGGGCTGCACAAACAATTTGGTAAATATTTTCAAGTCACCATGCCCATCAAAACATGCTATTGTTTCATGCCATGCATCCTTTGTCATCGTTTATCTTGTGTTCGTTCCACGCATCAAAACATCTCGGACATATTTCAGATCTTTCCCGGAGCCCTATCCCGCTTCACTTCGAGATCTTGCGTTCAAGAACCAGATAACGAATAAAATCAGTCCCCATGACATTGCATGAGCAAGTCATCCAGGTGAGCGATAACGATTTTCCATAACCATCTTTCTTGATTTCATGGTTTCGAATGGTCGAGACGTTTAGCCGCGACTAAAATTCCACGACAAACATGCTAAGCCCCGACACTCCCCGTTTTTGCCATCAGCTACGATATGTTGAGCTTCTCCACAAATTATCCATCTCTAGGATCTCCCATTAAGATCCACCGCCGCACAATCCACCTGAGATCCACCCAAAGAACTAACACCGCAATCCACCGCCGAGATCCAGCGCCGAGATTCGCCGTGGCGGCGCGGCGCTCGTCGTTCTCGTTGCGCGCCGACAGCCCCCGGGCACCGTCCGTCAGATTAGGTGGCGACACGGAGGGTCAGGCACGCCCGGGGGAATCAGCGTCATTTGCCGCACCGAACACTGCAGGCCACGGCGGCGGCCGGCGGTATACCGGGCACCGTTACACGACCCCGGCGACGGCTGGCCCCGACCCGCGACCCCTGACCTGTGACCTCCGGCCCCTGCCGGGTCACCGGCGTCACACGACAGCCCGTTATGTTCACACTGCGGTGTCGGTGAAAACAGGTTCAGTAACGACCGGGGCTGGGTCATAAGCGAGGCCACGGCAGACAATGCAAGACCCGAGCATCTTAATTATCCGTTGTTTTCATATTCTAAAGATAAACTAAATGATTGTAAATCGGTGAGCAGCTCGAGGTAAATTATTTGGTAGTGACTTTCTTTACCTTTAAGTACTGAAACCCATTCGAACAACAAGGTCAAACATCATTAGCCGGCACGATTCATGCAGAAGAAGTTTCAATAATGCATTGCCAGATTAACTACAGAAGCCGACAAGTCTGCAGTCAGTCAGCTGTGAAGCCATTTGATCCGGCGCGAAGTTGGCGAAGAAGCCCCCCAATCCGACACCGCAAGACGGCGATGAAGCCAGTCCATTCTCCGGGCCATCACTCCGGCACGCCCGCTCAGCGGCTGCCGGCGTCAAAATTTCGCTGCAGATTAGCTGTCTGAACATAAAAGTCGGCACTCTACGGACACAAGTACCCGTATGGAGCATTACACTGGCCAGCTTAGTAGCAGCTGACTAGAGAAAT
Source organism: Amphibalanus amphitrite (assembly GCF_019059575.1). Classification (NCBI taxonomy): domain Eukaryota; kingdom Metazoa; phylum Arthropoda; class Thecostraca; order Balanomorpha; family Balanidae; genus Amphibalanus; species Amphibalanus amphitrite. Next base: position 104,056 of record NW_024882652.1, on the reverse strand, counting down.
GATGGTTTGTGTTGGCGCTTTTAATACTAAATGTTTTTTTTTTACCGGTCTAGCAGGCAAATGAATGAAGGCAATCAATGCGAAACGGTGGTAGGTACAGTGCACAATGCACATCACTCAAAGGCCCACGACATTGCTGGAAATTAAAATATTCATCGCAAAAAAAACTAACAGCAATACTGGATATTAGAGCAACAGAAAAAGGGCCTATAAAACGAGCAATGAAACATAAATCGGCTAGCATTGATCGAAAAAGAAACATAAGCAGTCTAATATTCATAAAAATCACTACGGGACATTCCCAGCCTAACACACACCACCATGCAGCCAGCGACCAAATTAGGAACGTAATTAAACAAACCGAATAAAACTGCAAGCTCGGTGTTGTTCCTTTGCACCTCAAGACGCCGTTACAGGCCCGGTTGGCCCAACCAATCGATGTTATTTCCGACAGTGTCGTGATACACGATCATTATGCGAGTATGGGTGTTTTTGTATGCCTTGTTTCCGTGACAGTCGATTGCACCGTGGGGCGGTCGAGCACCGCTATGGGAACGTTATCGGCTACAACAGGCTGCATGGTTTCGGTGCAAAATCAACGAGGCAGGGAGGGGAAGATGAAGAAGGAGAGAGGAAATTAGAAAATATGATAAGAGTGAGTGAGTGAGTGAGTGAGTGAGTGAGTGAGTGAGTGAGTGAGTGAGTGAGTGGGTGAGTGAGTGAGTGAGTGCGTGAGTGAGTCGTGAATATGAGTGAGTGAATGAATGAATGAATGAATGAATGAATGAATGAATGAATGAATGAATGAATGAATGTGGCTAGTTGGACGTTGACAATGATAACACATTGTTAGCAGCATATTTTAATAAAAAATTGCTATTTTCAGACAGTCCATGCCTACCACTTGCAAACTTTACACGACCATCTTCACTACAACAACCATCTTAGACGATAAAACTGCGCCCTCAAAAGCACGGTTCAGAATTAAGTAAGGGCTACCGGTATGTAACCATCACATATTTGTTAGGCATGGTCTGTGTTCGGATGAAAGAGATGCTCAGCATAAAAAGAAGAATAGAAAGTGGGAAAGCAAAAATGCGGACCGGTAAATGTCCACAAATCCATTATATGCTTGCAAATGTGCACCCAGCAGCGGTCTTTCAGTCATATACAAGCACACAGCTGTGGATGAGCCCTTCTTTAGAAGCGGCTCCCGCCAGGTTAACATAAATCGGATTCATATCCAGCCTGGCTTAGCTACCGAAAATATGCCGAACAACAAACCGGGGGCGTTGACACCAGATTGTACAGTCCACAGCAGAAGTAATGTGAGGTTTCAGTCATGGGTATGTTCTGCTTCTGAAGCTTAGGAACGATTAACCAGACTACAATGAAACTTTGAATGTAGCTTATATGTATCGTCACCCTTGCAGCTGCAACTTCAGCTATTGACATCTTCTTTTCGATCACTCCGCATTAAACAATCGCCAGTCAAAGCCAACCGTTGAGATTGGTAAAACCCTACATTACTTTAGCGGTGGGCTGTACCTAATGCTTGGAAACGAACCAGTGCCGTGGATTGCCTACAACCGGTACCGAGCATGAACTCAGCACAAACCATAGGATAAATTAAAGTGAATTTTATTTTGCCACAGTGAATCCCTAAAACCGCCGGGTCATCGTCTGCGGTGTGCTTTGATCCGAGTCGGATTCAGCTTTCTCAGTGACCCCAGTGACCCATATACCAGCATTTTCACAGTCCACATACAACTCGCTAAGTGGTGACCACGGGTACACCATTTTTCTAACAGACGCGACGGCGGCCGGTAGGCACCCAGCCGGTGCCCGGTCGCTCCCGTGGCCCTGATTGGCAGGTTACCGAGGCTGCCAGTAACCACCAGCACCATGTGGTGACCGACCGGCAAAGGAACCGCGGCTGACAGACGTAACGGGCCGTCGACATGGGACGGGTCACGCGTACCCGGCCGTACTCGTACTGTGGGCGGTACCGTGCCGCGCAGAGGATTTACCGGACAGTCCAGTGTGATTTCGTGGGATTTTTGAGACACGCATGACGAGATGGACGATGAATGATGACGGAGATACTGGGAGGAGTGAGAGGACAGACAAAGATAGCGCAAAAAATTATCAGACATTTTCCGACGAACAGACGGAACTATGTCATGGAGCCTGATTCAAACGGCGCAAAAACAGGTCGATCCCACGTTTTCTGTGGGATACAAATCGCAATTGGGTATATCAGCATATCGGCCGAATCTATTCACTCATCCGGAACGACAGAGCGACGGAACACAAGAGCGGCTCAGAGTGACGGCCATGGCAGAGGACGTCTCTCCTTCTGACCGACCAGGGACAGACAATGGACGTTGGCAGCAGAGCGAGACGGTCAGATGTGCCAAGCGGGCATCGATGAGTGCCCAGGCAGGTGTCCCTTGTAAGGTCACCAGCTGCGATTCTGTGTGTGACTCTTCCTCAACAGATGTGGCGAATGTAGAAGTCAGCTATGCTGGCCGTCCAATCTTTATTCTGGACGTTTACAGCGAATGCTTAAATTTCGAAACCTCTCAGTAAGTACCAACCAATTTGGGATTTCCAAAGCCGATCTGACTGTGATTACAGCACCAGCTTATTCGTCCCGTTTTTCTTAACCCATTTATGCCCAGGAATATTGACCATCATGAAAATCGACGAAATCAACATATGTTATGCTCCTACCAGGGCCTTGTATGGAATCGAAAATAATTTTTGCCTGCAGCAAAAGTTTCTCGAGAAAAACGTAAAAAACATGCGTTGCGAAATCGCAACGAAGGGCACACCGGGCGCCATCAGCGTTGCGAAAACGCAACGACGGGCACATCAGACGGACATAAAGTACACTGAACTGCCGTATATGCTAATATATTTTGACAAAACATCAATCAACTGTTGACAACTATTGCTTGAAAATGCGGAACCCACATCCGTCATGCTCTATAACCCGCCTAAGAGCCTCAGTGAGGAAGCATAACTTCATGATTCGCGAACGGGGAGATGGCAACACGGTCATTATCAACCATTTACGTTGTCCATTGCTGTTCATTTAAATTTGTGGTCGACACGTATCCAGGGTGATGCTTTCTTTTTGGAAGCTAGACAGATCCATTACCTCCACCTATCAGACCCTGCACAGTGCACACTGAATACAATTAAACGGAGGATTGGGAGTAAACCAGTGCCTCTCGTATGCGCGTATATCCGCAATCATTTTTAACCACCCTCCTACCTGAGTAAATTTAAATTCCATTGCAGGTTAGTCGTACCCACTCTCAGCAAAAAGAAAAAAGGACCGATCCGGCTCTAACAAATTACCCGCGTAAGGCGTAGCGCATCACAACAAATCGACTCCCAGTTTATCATGTTTACACCTAATCCAAAATTTTCATGGCCCCACTCTCAGCGACCTTCACGTGTAACCTCTTTCTCGAGACAATGCCAGGACAGAATGGTGATTCGACGTCAATCCGTCCTTTTCATCTTCAGGATAGTTGAATCCTCCTCCACGCCTCATCCCCCTGTTCCGGGCTGGACCGGCAACGTATATCGCAATCGGGCAGCTCACATAGGAGCGCGCCTGTAGCCGGGTGCAGTGAGTGCTTGGGAGGGGGGAAGGGGGTGGGTCATGGGTGGCGGCTGCCCACTGGCTGGGCTCAGTCTCCAGTCTACGATTGACCGTGTCCGGTCAGACAAATGTCTCCCCTAATTCCAATAATCCTGCTAGCTCTAAAAATGGTCTGATTAGATAAAAAGCCTATCAAAGTAAGAAAACAGGCGTATACTCCACATCAAGCAGCTTATGAATCTATGCGAGTTATGAATCCTAAAAATTATTATTTTCCCATGGGTCCGCCCTCATTACCCCTGCCGAAGGGCTCAGCTACCCTCAGAGGGGGCCTATCCCACTATTTGCCGACCCTCAGTTATCTTTTCTAACGTAAATGCTGGTAGTCAGCAGATTCTATCCAGAGAATGGCGATGCCTATCTGTCGCCTGATACCAGAATACATCCCCGTTATTCATTATTTATGCACAATGTACATAGTAGATCCAATTTCCAAAGGACCTAATTATCTCTCAGCTCCGTTAGCATCGCCGACCGTTTGATGCATGGGTCCTTTTCCTACCATGCGATTTTCAGATGCATGGGAACACATTGCTTAGTGAACGAACAGCCCGAGGCCGAAAATCTGCGAGAGAAAAAGAAAGGAGTGTTTGTGGCTGTTTGAGCCAGCAAATATGAAATGTGTCGCAACATTTTACGTGCGAACGCACCTTGCACTAAACATACCTATATACGTCCCTCATGGCATAGGCGACGGAGCGGGGGGAGGGGGCACCGGGGCACCGTTGACCGTGCCCCCTTGATTTTGCCATTTTAACATTATCCCGATAGGCGTTGCATGGAAATGGAAATGGAAAGAATGAGACCAAAAGTCAGCAGTGCCCCCCCCCCCCTTAATTGAAGATGTTCCGCCGCTACAGCCTCATGGCTACAAAATGAGAGAGAGAAAGAAAGAGAGAGAAAGAGAGAGAGAGAGAGAGAGAGAGAGAGAGAGAGGGGGAGAGAGTTGGGGAACGAGGAGGAGAGGGAGGAAGATGGGGGAGAGAAAGAGAGAACCCACAGCGTATCACGAGTGAAGTCTACTGTTGATATTCATACTTCCGCTACCCTGCCAATGTGCCCATCGTTGCGTTTTCGCAACACCGCTGTCTTTCCGATGTGCCCTTCGTTGCGTTCCCGCAACGCGACCGTAGTCATATTTGAAAATAGTCACAAACCCTTTTTGTAGCATTATTTCTTAACAAAATGCATATCTACGCTATTGTAGGGACTCTGCAGAATATGTTTACACAATTTTCATTACGATATTATTAAGCACTTAGCCTACTTATCTTGGTTTTCGTGACGTCATCACTCACAAAACCTTCGACTTCCCTCTGGGAGCTCTAGGCAGTAACTTACCGGCCGCACAGACTTGTAACTGCGTAGTATCATGCGCACAACCATGCTACACACGCTGAAACTTGTCTCATCGGTTAGTCTCTTTTACACACTTCTCAAGCTTCGATCACGTCGACGCTTGCTTGCGTTGCGAAAACGCAACGAAGGGCGTAAATGGGTTAACACAGCCGCATATGCATAGTCGTGGCATGAGTGTCACTCGGGTAATTCAGATATCTGACTCACGCAGATTCCTATGGTAGTGGAACGGTTCCATTCAGTTGGCGTCACGCCGCGGGGGGTGAAGGGTGAAGGAGGTGTCTAGGAAGAGTGACATTCGCACTCGGCCGCAACCCGCTCACTGAGCTGTCTGGGACTCACCCGAATTGTCTGGGAGCCAGACACGTCCCGAGGGTGTGCCTGGGAGGGAAAGCAACGCTGTCTGACAGGGTGTCAGTCAATCAAGGAGTGACGTAAAGGTATGTGACAGTTATGGGAAGAGAGTTTGGGCAGGAGTCAGTGCCTTACTGGCGTGCTTAGAACTGATCATGCAAGTGCGTGTCGGAATATGATGCTGCGCAGTTTCAAATGAGCAAGAATGTGCTTGATCAGGAAGGGCAGAAAGGAACGAATCCAAGAGCGGATCAATGACAAGCGCTGGTCGATGCCAGGTCTGGCAATTTTCCTGAATGCAGGATGCATGAATAACTCTTTGAATTGTGTTGTCTTAACAACTGTTGGGAAAGGGACCACCCAGCCCGCTTCCAGCAATCACTACAGCTTTCTGCACAACCGAAAACAGCGCCCGAGACACGCCTAGTTAGGCGGCAGTCCAATTTCGAAGGGGCGGAAACCAGCTCAGTGAACACGACATAGGCTGGACGAGTGACTGACTTTCCGGTTAGCGACGCAAGGAAACAACGGACTCCACTGTTGGGGTAGGCGCTCAATGAGCATTTTCCGATGATCACCGGGGTGTCGTGGCGTGAAGCCCGGGTAACAATCGACTTGCGGTGCCAATGTTGTGAATAACGGACTAAGGGACATCAAGACCAAATCACGTCAACGGCCATACGAATGCCACCTATCTAGGGCGCAATACGTAATCACTGCATCGCCCATGTAGCCAAAGTGAGCTATCGATAAACGTTTCGCATAACAAGGCTTCTTCGTTATTGAATGGCTTAACCATTCAATCGGAAGCATCGAGTGAGCTTCGAGAGATAAAACTACCTCGCTTATTTAACAATGCCTCATACTGAGTGCCTAACCCTGACGTCCTTGTATGGCAGTCCAGATCTGCCGGCAAAAACTGCCGAGCTGCTATCCTATGCAGAACGCGTCCGGACCAGTGAGGTCACCCGATGGTTAGGGCACACCCTTCTAAAACATCCCTGTTCGTGGGGTCAAGACGCAAGCACTCGATCCGCAGAGCAGTAGACAGGGAGATTCGCTCTCTTGAGACAATTTTTATGTAATAAAAAACTCATCCTAAAAAATCTAATAGCTGGGCTGCTAGCGCGAAATGAATTTGGTGCCATTTAATCTTTCCTCTAGATAAGATGCCTGTCACGAAAAACCTATCTGTGTGAAAAGACGAAAAACCACCCGGATAACAGCATTATTGTCGTGGAAGTTCCTGATCACCTGTTGAATATTGTTCAGTACCGTACCGTATCGTTAAGCGCCTGTACCGTACAGTGATTGACCGCTAGCGACATCTATTAGTTGGATTGGGTTGTGCGGATTGTGGCCGCTGCCGACTGTGGCTCTGTTAGCTGCGACTTTGGTATGTGGCGCGCGGTGATTGGCCTTGACCCCGAGCAGCTGTGCCACGCCCGCGCACAGACAGCTGTTTTCGTTTTTTTGTGTGGCATTGTGGCTTTTTCTGTTGGCACGGTTGGAGGCGTTTCCCCAATACAGTGCATCGGATTTTTGATTCTGCTTGGTCTTCTTCGCCTGCTACGGCCCGGCCCGACCCTGCGATTCAGCGGTCGACTTTATTCGGAAACATTGGTGCCGAAACTGTCGGGATGGCGGAGGAGAGGAGCAGAATAGCGGCTAAGGGCTGGCTGACCCGCGCTGGGTCCAAGATGGAGGCGTTGTTATGCCGAGAAGACGCGGGTTCCGACGAGTGGCGTTTGGAGGCGCAGATCGTGGAATCTGAATTCCTGAAGCGGCTCGATGCGTTTGATGCTGCTCAGGCCGCGTTTGAAGCCAGCCTGAACGACGAGGAAGAGCTCATGAAAGATATCGAGCGGAGTGCAGCGTTCCGTGACACCTTCACCGGTCTGCGCGCTCGCTTCCGTAAGGCTCTGACGGCTGATCAGGAGCCGGCTCTCAGCTCGTCCTCACATGGACAGGCAATGAAGCTCCCCAAGTTATCACTGCCGACCTTTGATGGTGATGTGAGGGGCTGGCCTATGTTTTGGGAATCATTCTGTGCTTGTGTGGATCAAGCTGAACTTCCTGACGTGTCTAAGTTTTCTTACCTTCGGTCACTACTGAAGGGGGAGGCCTTGAAGGCTATCAGTGGCTTGGTGCTCACTGGCTCAAGCTACAAGGCGGCCTGTGACATCCTCCGTCAGAGGTATGGCCGCCCAGAGAGACTCGTCTTTCTTCACATTGAGGCGTTGCTGAATGTGAGCCTGAACCAATGTGATCTGCAACATCTGCAGGATGAACTGATGTCCCACATCAGAAGTTTGGAGGGCCTTGGTGTTGAAGGGGAGAAGTTCGGAGTATTCCTCACCCCCTTGGTGCTCTCTAAGCTCCCTGAAGAGGTCCGACTGGAGTGGGCAAGAGGTTCGGAGGGAAGAGAGAGTGATCTGGAGTACCTCCTCCAGTTCCTTGCCTCGGAGATTCAGAGGAGGGAGCGCTCTGGCAACTACTGCCACCTGGAGCGGGTGGATCACTCTGCTGCTGCTGCTCCTGCTGAGGGTGGCCGCCGATCGTCTTCTGGACAGCCTGGTGGTCGGCTGGGTGGCCGCCCTGCTCGGGCTCCCGGCCGCCTCAGGCAGTTCACTGGGAAGCCATCACCTGCTGGTTCTACAGCTGCTGCTCTGCAGGCCTCATCTGAGACCACCTGTGGCTTCTGTCAGGGACCTCACCTATCAGATAAGTGCAAAGATTGGCTTAAGTTAACGCGTGAAGAAAGATTTGAGAGGGTCAGAGGGGCTAGACTGTGTTTTAGCTGTCTGTCATCTAGCCACATGGCTAGATCTTGCTCTGTTAGATGTAAGGAGTGTGGTCGTAGACATCACACCATGTGCTGTCTTAGAAGGGAGGGTGTCCGGGACTCTGATCAGAGTAGGGCTGGACCTGAGGCACCCACTGAGAGGCAGCCCCGTGACGCTGACACAGCCTCTGCCTCTCTGTCTTCTCATACGGGAGGGGATCATGTGTTGCTTCCCACTGCTACTGTGCGGGTGATTGGGAATGATGGGAAACCTGTGTTTGCTAAACTGATCATGGATTCTGGGGCTGATCGCTCCTTTGTGTCTGAGGGGCTACTGAAAAGGGTCAAGGGGACATGGAAGGGCTCTGTCGAGATGGCATATGCTGCCTTTGGTGGTGGGAAACAGGACGGTGTTTATGATAAGTTCGAGTTACAGCTTGCTGCTGCAAATGAGTCTGTGTCATCTGTTCACAGGATTGAGGCAGTGCGCGTTCCAGTGATATGCGCACCTCTGAGACGCCCTGTTGTGCCAGCTCAGCTCCTGAGTGCCTTCTCACACCTGCCGCTAGCTGATACGTACTCAGACGACCAGGACCAGCAGATACGAGTAGACATCCTGGTGGGACAGGACCAGTACTGGGATCTGGTGAGAGCTGGCCTGTTCCGCAGTCCGGATGGCCTGGTAGCTCAGGAGACTGTCTTTGGGTGGGTGTTGTTTGGCAGGGCTGAGGGTCCCCCTGGGAGCCCGTCTGTTGGAGGTGGGGCCTCATGCCAGCTGCTGACCATGACAGATGTGCCTGTGGGTAGAAACCTGTGGTCTATGGGTGGCTCTGGGGACACTGTAGGCCTGGGGGATGCCACTGGTCTGGAGGACACTGCTGAGCCTGATTTGATACAGGAGTTTAAGGAGTCTGTGACCTATGATGATGGCAGGTACGTTGTGAAACTGCCCTGGAGATCTGATGGTTTGGTGTCAAAGCTGAGTGACAACAGAGAGGCCGCTGAGGCTCGTCTTTCCAGTTTGTCCAGGAAGTTAGATGGGAACCCCCTGCTGAGGGAGAGATATGATTGTGCCTTGAGGGAAATGGAGACCTCTGGTGTGATTTGTGAGGTCCCAACTGAGGAGATGTGCTCTGAATTCCCAGTCTATTACATGCCACATCGCCCAGTGGTGAAAGAGACTAGTAGGGGGATGAAAGTGCGCCCTGTCTTTGATGCATCTGCCCGAGGCTACAATGGTTTGTCATTGAATGACTGCGTGGAGCTAGGGCCGGCGTTGATTCCCAGTCTGCCGGAGGTTCTCCTGCGGTTCAGGAGATGGCGATTCGGCTTCTCCGCCGACATCGTCAAGGCTTTTTTGCAAGTCAGGCTTGCACGTGAGGACCAGGACGTGCACAGGTTCTTATGGCTCTGTGAGGGCAGAGTTAGGGTGATGCGCTTCCAGCGCGTGACGTTTGGTGTTGCTTGCAGTCCCTTTTTGCTTAATGCAACTGTTCAACACCATCTGTCCCAGTATGGTGATGAGCCTGTGGTGCAGGAGATGAAAGAGAACTTCTACATGGACGACCTGCTTTCAGGAGCGGACTCGGAGGCAGAGGTTGTAGCCATGTTCAGGGAAGCGCGCTCCATCATGGGAGCTGCTGGGATGGAGCTGTCAAAGTGTTCGTCCAACTCTGCTGTTCTCTTCGGTGAGCTCGAAGGTGGCTCAGTCAGTGACAGCGTGAAGGTGCTTGGTGTGACTTGGTGGCCCGACGACGACACTTTCTCCTTTGTAGGTCAACTCCTCCCTGATGATGTTGTCCCAACGAAACGTGTCCTGCTTAGTCTGATTGCTAGACTGTTTGACCCTCTCGGGTTCCTGACTCCGTTCACAATGCTCGCTAAATGCCTTTTCCAGGACCTGTGGGAGCAGGGTTCTGGGTGGGACGAGCCGCTTCGGGGCGGCGATGCTGAGTTGTTCAGGAGCTGGGTGGACGGTCTTCAGCTGCTGCAGCGGCACCGGATCCCACGCTGCTACTCAGCTGGCGGTGGACCTGACTGGTCCTCTGATGCACGTAAGGAGTTGCACGTTTTCGCTGACGCGTCGCCTAAGGGCTATGGTGCAGTGGTGTACATTCGCCTCTCACTGCCTGATGGGTCCAGTTCTGTGTCAATGGTGATGTCAAAGGCCAGAGTGGCTCCTCTGAAGAGGCAGACGTTACCTCGGCTGGAGCTGATGGCTTGCCTGATGGCCAGTCAGCTGGTTGAGTTGGTACGAAAGGCTCTGCGTTTGCCTGACGGTGCCTTGTGTACATGCTGGTCTGACTCGATGATCGCCCTCGGATGGCTGACAGGTGATCCTCGGAGGTGGAAGCCCTTCGTGGCCAGCCGAGTGCGCCAGATCCAGTCTCTGACGCCTGTGGCGTGCTGGCGTCATTGCAGCTCATCCGACAACCCCGCAGACCTGCTGACGCGGGGCATGTTGGCCGATGATTTGCTCGTGTCTCGGCTGTGGCGCTCTGGTCCTGACTGGCTTCGTGTAGCCGCCCAGCCGCTCCAGGTCAGCGACGGGACGGCGTCCTGGGTGGACGCCTCGGAATCGGCGCAGCTTCTGATCCGAGAAGAGATGGTGGCTGTTTCTGGTGAGCCGGCGCGTGAGGTCGGTGACCTCCGCGGCGTCCTGTGTGACGCGAGAGTGCAAACAGTCCTTTCGGAGGATGCTGCTGCACCATGTGCCCCCACTGATGTCGGAGAGGGGAAGTTGCTGTGTTCTGACGACGCAGTGGCGGCTGATGGGGCACCAGATCCGCGGGTGAGCCCGCCCCCTGACGGAGGAGTCGGTGCGGCGGCGCCGCCCCGTGCCGATGGTCCAAGTGACCGTGCTTCTGTCCAGACGAGGTTGTTAGACCTCGACAGATTTGGATCACTGAACAAGGCCACCCGAGTGATGGGTTGGGTTCAGAGATTTGTCCGGAACGCTCGTGGTGTGAACCGCTGCAGCGAGCAAGACCTGACGTGTGCTGAGATGACTGATGCGCGGAACGCTCTGTTTCGCCTTGTACAGGTTGAGAGTTTTCATGCTGAGATGACAGCTCTGAGGATGGGTGGTAGAGTTCCAGCCAGCTCGCCACTTCACAGGCTCTCGCCCTTCTTGTCTGATGGTCTGCTGCGTGTTCAAGGGCGACTCCAGTTTAGTCAGCTATCTTATGAGGAAAAGCATCCTATTATTTTGCCCAAGGGGCACTTGTCGTACTTGCTCGTTCGTGAGCAGCACCACCTCATGCATCATGCTGGTGTAGCCACCCTGCTGACTGCTGTGAGATCTGAGTTTTGGGTGCTGGGGCTCAGAGCCATTGCTCGCCGCGTCGTTCGTGGCTGTCTGGCGTGCCGTTGGCAGGATGCCAGGGCCGGTTCGCAGCAGACCGCCCCTCTGCCGCGGGATAGGGTGTCTCCTGCCCCGCCATTTTCAGTCACTGGCGTGGACTTCGCAGGGCCACTGTTTTCTGTTGATTTCCCACGGAAGAAGTTATACGTTTGTCTATTTACCTGCGCGGTCACTCGTGCCGTGCATTTGGAGCTGACCGAATCGCTGTCGCTGCCGCATTTCATGCTGGCGTTCCGCAGGTTTGCTGCTCGGAGAGGTGTGCCGTCCACTGTCTATTCCGACAACGCGACCACCTTCAAAGGCGCCGACGTTCAGCTTCGCAAGTACTTTGGGCGGCTCTCTCCTTGTTGGAAATTCATCGCCCCCCTCTCCCCGTGGTGGGGGGGTTGGTGGGAACGTCTGATACGTTCAGTCAAGGTCGCGCTTCGTAAGTCACTGGGAAAGCGCTGTCTGACGCGCATTGAATTGGAAACCGTGCTGAGTGAGGTCGAGGCTTGCATTAACTCGCGACCACTCACCTTTCAGGGTGACACTCCAGATTGTCCGGGACCTCTGACGCCAAACCATTTTTTGACTGGGCGCAGTGTAGGGTTTCAGGCCAGGGCGGCCGAGGATCCGTCTGCCGTGACTGCGCGGGCGTTGAGTGACAGGGCACGGGTCTGTGAGATGCGCCTGTCCAAGTTTTGGGCTGCCTGGAGGAATGAATACTTGAGGACTCTACCGCCCGCAGTGAGCGGTAAGGGACAGGGTAAGCTAGAGGTGGGCTCACCTGTTCTGGTGCACGAGGAGGGGACCCCCCGGCTTAAGTGGGATATGGGGGTGGTTACTCGCGTGTTCCCTGGGAGGGACGGCTTGGTCCGGTCTGCTGAGGTGAGAACCCCTGGTGGTCTGAGAACGAGGTCTGTACAGCGGCTTCATAACCTTGAAGTCCTTCCATCCTCTCTTCCTTCACCCGGGTGTCCTGCCTGAGTGCCTCTTGCAGGTCCCTCGCGCACTGCCTCAGTGGTAGGCATTTTAAATATCAAGTCGTGTTACGTTTCAGTGGTGTGTCTGTATGAAATGTTTGCACTTTATTTGATGTAGGTAGTGAACATATGCATTGTTCACGGCTCTGTTTCTGTTATTCATTGGCTCTGCCAAGAGTCGGCGGGAGGGTGTTGAATATTGTTCAGTACCGTACCGTATCGTTAAGCGCCTGTACCGTACAGTGATTGACCGCTAGCGACATCTATTAGTTGGATTGGGTTGTGCGGATTGTGGCCGCTGCCGACTGTGGCTCTGTTAGCTGCGACTTTGGTATGTGGCGCGCGGTGATTGGCCTTGACCCCGAGCAGCTGTGCCACGCCCGCGCACAGACAGCTGTTTTCGTTTTTTTGTGTGGCATTGTGGCTTTTTCTGTTGGCACGGTTGGAGGCGTTTCCCCAATACAGTGCATCGGATTTTTGATTCTGCTTGGTCTTCTTCGCCTGCTACGGCCCGGCCCGACCCTGCGATTCAGCGGTCGACTTTATTCGGAAACATCACCTATGTCATGTAGTGGGGTGGATTATCACCGATTATCTGTTAATCCACCATCCAAAGTAATGATCGGTGCGATAGGTGCCACAATAACCACTGAACCAGTTAAAAATATCCATGTGATACCGAACCGTATCGCTAACATGACTCGCACTAGGCCACCAGCGCAATCAACAGTCACTGCCAGCGGGCTCCTGCACCTGCATCTGACCTCCCACAGTTGCGCCGCGCCGCTCGGACCGATCATCAGATAAGACTGCATGTTTGTGGTCGGTCAATCTCTCAGCCTGCCTGCCTGTATGGGCACAGAGCAGCGAGCCACGCTCCAGCAAACCGACCTTGGCTGGCCTGAGACCGGTACGGCGGGGCGGGCGGGGCAGAGAGGGGCGGGGCGCGGGGAGAGCGGGGTCAAAGGTGACGGCCCAACACCGTGCCGCGGGCGGGAAGCCGAGACCCCGACGGACCTCGCGGCAGGAGAGAACTATGCTGACTGGTTTCCGGCCAACGAGGGAAAGTGAAGACAAATGTCGAAGCGGCCCGACACGGGTCAACCGGGGCCGGGCCGCCACCCCGGTCACGCTTGCAACAGCGCTGGCGGTGATTACTTGTTTCGAGTTTGTTGTCATGCAGCTTTCAAACGAGCGGGCGTATTCCAGCAGCTGACGCCTAGTTTAGTGTCAACTCAAAGCGGAATAAGCAGTGTTTCCACATCAAACTATGGCCATTCGCCTCGTGACCACAATGTAACGCAAGGTATACTGGGCGGGCATGTTTGCGTTGGATAAAGTACCGAGAAATAATTAGGCATTCCTAGGGCGTCCCTACTTGTTCCTAACTTCCTACCCTGAAAATGGACCCACCAACGCCTCCCCGAGTACTTACTTGTCGTCGCGGACGTCGGGCAGGGTGCGGTGGGGCGAGATCATGTCGCTGACGTACTGGTTGAAGGCGTTATCCTTCCAGCCCTTATCCACCAGCTTCTGCTGCTCGGCCGTCAGGTTCTTGGGCAGCACGACCGGCTTGCCCTGCTCTCCGGGGCCGTCGGGCGCCTGCGGAGGCAGCAGGAAGCCGCGCTGCTCGCCGGCGTGTGGACCGTCGGATGCCGGGGGAGGGGCGGCGGGTGCTTCCGCAGCTCTCCAGGGCACGTTTTCGGCCACCCGGCTACGGACGAGGCGGCGCGACGGTCCGAGCACGCTCTCAATCTCCTCCCGAGCGCTGCGGATCGGCGGTGGGTGGTGCACCGCGGCGGCGGCCGGCGGAGAGTCGTCCAGCCGCGCGTCCCGGCGCTCCACCATGAGGACCAGCAGCACGACCACCCAGGCCACCGGCACGGCCACCAGCAGCTTGGTGACGAACGAGCGCCGCCGGCACACCGCCATCACTGGGTCCACGGGGGTCCACGGGGGTCCACACCAGTCAGCAGTCACTCGCACTGGCCCACGGCGCTCCGGGCGGTGCTAGGGTGGGCTAGTCCGTGCCGTTGGCAGTGTGGTCAAACGATGATGAAGCGGTCACAGAAAGCAGGCCGATGTGAATAAGCTGAAATGAACGAGGAAGAGAACGTTCGTCAGATGCACGCTAGACGAAAGGTCTTTACCGTTTAGCTATTCCCGGTAAGCGCTATAAAATTTCGGTTCGGTCAAGTGTTGTTGATTGAATCAATGATTATCGTAAAAAGCAGGCACAACGTCATACACAAATGTGATTTATGGATGTTGTAAAGCATCGATCAAGCGAGCCAATCCATGGGAAAGTGTTGTCGTCACAACAGGTCATCTGTTGTTACGAGCCGCATTCACTGAAATTGAGTTTAGGTACCCAATATCATGCGAGAGAGTCCCACAAGTCTTTTAACAAATACCTATTACCTATAAAAACTGTTATGCAAGTAAGAAAAAATAAAAGGATAGCCCCAACTGAATTTGATTAAATGTTTTTCATTTTTTATTGAAGTCAATGATGCAAGCAGATCAATAGCTTTTTATTGGTAGGTAGATACAGATCGAATAAAGAGACGTGAGGAGATCAAAGAGATCGAATGGAGATAGAATGCTGCTATACGAAAACAATACCTACTGGCTCTAGGTAATCTATTTCTTACTATTAACCCGCGCCCCGTTGGGCTCTGCCGAGCAACGCGCCCCGTTGGGAGGGGGGGGGGGCATTTTGGCCCCCCCCCCCCTAAGATCTCGAGAACCACGCAACCTAGCGACAAGCGGCAAACGGTGTTGGATAGCCCTATCAGGGAACTACCTTGTGACCCAATTTTATTGACCTAGGTCAAACCGATGACGTCACAGGTCAGGTCAAAGGTCCAATTTTCACCGTTTACAGGCATTTCAAGAAATGCGTTGTAAAATCGAGTCAAATGCATTTCATTGAAAATCATCGATGGGGGAATGTTCTTCAAACACATATTTTGCTATTTGAGGTCACTGATACCAGGTCAGGTCACAGAGGTCAGGTCACTGGGGGGTCACAATATGAAAGTGTCGTGTGATACATGTTTTATGGTCCATTTTACATGACAAATGCGATTATGTGGGTCAGGCAGCCTTTGGGGCCAGCTTAGGTCACGTTTTGGTCAAGGTCAGGTCAAGGTCAGGTCAAATTAGGTCAAATTTCAAAGTTGATATTTTTGCATAAAATGGGTATAGAATCGATGCAGCTCGTAACGGGGAGTTCAATAGTGGTCTTTGTTTTGCCGTACGTGGTCTAGAATCGCTAAAAATTGAGTTCAAAAATTTGACGTCATCATTTTTGAACAGTTTTTTCGCTATAACTTTGCCAAAAAACGAGATATCGATCTGAAATTTGGTATGTATATAGAAAAGCGCACGGGCTATCATATATATTCCAGTTTTTTCGAAATTCGGAAAATTTTTGGATTTTTTAAACGTTTTTCTAAAAAAATCAATTTTTGAATTTTTGGGGGTCAAAAACTCAAAATTTTGAAAATCCGAGATAGCAGTTTTGTAGCGTCGCTTTTTGTCTACTAGACCATATAAAGAGCATGTTTTTTGCTCATTTTCGCTCGAACATGACCTAAGTTTGACCTCAATAACTCCTGACCTAAGGTGACCTAAGACTTGAAATTTTGTGTGAAGGTGTCAAATTGATGCCCGGGAAGGTACTGAAAATTTGGCGGCGCTGCGCGCCGCCGTTTTCTTGCTATTCAGGAAAAACCACAGGGGGGGGGGGCCAAAATGGCCCCCCCCAACGGGGCGAGGGTTAATAGTCAGAGGCGAGTCGCCGACAAGACAATCAATTTCGCCAAGGATTTGTAATAAGCGTTTAACTCGGTGTTTGTATTGGCAATGGCAGTGCTGAGAATAATCGACAACACCGATCTTCGCCGTTGACCTTGCCCTCTCAACATATCTATAATCAAGTTCCACACTCCACACTCCACAGTCCACAGCCGGCACGGTCTGGGAGTGCCCGACGCCCACAGCACTCCCCGTCATGGCACTCAGCCCGCAGTGCCGGCGCCTGTGCCGGTCGGACGGGTGCCGCACGCCGCACCCGGGCCGCAGCCAGGGTCAAGGTCACGACAGGCGCGCGCGCTGCCGACTGCGCAGGGGCACCCGGGATGGTGACCTTCGCGAGAGAGGGTTTGGCAAAGACAAGTGTTCTTTTAGGTGACTCATTTGCATATAAATTTATACATGCTTTTTAGCATTATTTAACGTACCATATTCCATACATTACGTAACCTTCACGACCACTTGGACTATGATATTAAATTTGATGTCATTGTTTTCTACCGCATTGCCAGTTACCCATTCAAGAACACAAGAAAACGTGTGGCTTCCAAAAGCTCACGGTCAAACTTTGAACTGCATACACATCCGCCACTTCCAGCGATAATTTCGTAGCACATCGCGACCAAAACCAACCATCCCGATCTATATACGTAAAAGAACACCCAAACGGCCATCACCCCCGGGCATTGGTCCACGCCCCTTGGCCCAGCGACGCGGCAGCAGAACAGGCTCTGTAGCCGTTCCAAGGCTCTCCGCGCCTCCGCCGGCCGGCCGGCCGTTCCGGAGCCGGCTGACGACGGCGCTCCACCAGCGGAGGCGGTCCAGGGTTGTTGAACCGGCCCGGGGCGGCTGCCGACTCCGGCCCGGCGAACGTCCCGGGACGGCACACATGGCGGCATATGGTGGCCGGGGCGGCACGGGGATGGGCGGCGTATGGGAGACACAGGAATGGCTCAGGCCTGCCCAAATGTATCGAATGTCAATCCCTGTGTTTCGTGGTATTCGTATGCCCGCAAATCGATTATACCTATGTACTTACATATTACATGGGGTCATAAACAAACATCGAGCGACGATCCGTCATGGTGGTTGGTACAGTAATTAATGTTCAATAATTGCAGTGTTTTGCAGCCCTATACTGCTGTTGTACTTCATCCACCAAATAAGAAATTCGACGCCTGTGACATTCTTTCGTACAAAGTCAAATATTGATAAAATCAACGATAGATATTCTGAGTTATATGAAAGGCATGTCTTTCACATTGCAATGTGATAGGTATTGCATACCTAGATTCAGTGAAAGATGAGGTACGTAAAAACTGAATAGTGAATATGCCATATTGCGCCATAGGTATATGTTGAAGCATTAGGCACAAAATTAAGTTTTTTACGAAACCTAAAGCACAATTTGACCACGCAAAAACCAATCTACTACTTCATTTTCTATATTGATAAATGGCAAGAATGTGCACATTGTTAGGTTTCGCTCTTAAATCGCCTAAATGTTCCGCCACAAGGTCATCAGTCGAAAATCGATAACATTTTGGTCCCTGTGATCCTTATTCAACCCGCGCATGACTGGGGTATTTTCCATAACGCGAGTAACTGAGGGGAGGGGGTGGGAGGGGCTCTCCAGAGCCCCCTCCTATCTCCGAAACTACTGGGCTGTCGTCAAAATTCAAACGGCGTCTGATAGCCCTGGAACAACTGTCCAAGGAAACCTATTTTCAATGACCTCGAGGTCACCGATGACGTCACAGGTCACGTCAAAGTAAAAATTATCGGCATTTTTACTTGTTTACAATTTAGGCTCTGGCCCATAGGCGGCGGAACGGGGGGGGCACCGGGGCACCGTGCCCCCCCTTGAATTCTGCAAGGGGGCACCAATAGCAAGGTGCCCCCCCCCTTAAATTTGATGTATTAGTACCAGGGGTGGATTCGGAAAAACTCCAAGGGGAGGGTCATGAATCGAAGTGGTGCCCCTACCTTTACCCAAAATTAAAACCTCAACGGATTTCGGCCACTTAATTTTGGTGGTGCCCTATTTTCAGTTTTTTTTTATTTTCTGTATTTTTGGTTAGTCATGTGATGACTGGTGCCCCTGCTAGGCCGCTGGTGCCCCTGGAAAGACTGGTACCTATACCTACCCTGCCCCCTGACAAGCCTACGGTGGGCCCTGACATGACTTAGGTGCCCATGGGCCCTGACAGGCCCGTGGTGCCCCTGACAGGCCTGTGGTGTCCTTGCTAGGCCTGTGGTGTCCCTGGGCCTTGGCAGGTTTGTGGTGCCCCTGTTAGAACGCAGGTGCCCTTGACAGGTTTGTGGTGCCTCTGACAATCCTAAATTGCCAACGACAGGCTTGTGGTGCCCTTGACAGGCCCATGGTGCCCTTGCGAGGCCGGTGGTTCCCCTGCGAAGCCGATAGTGCCCCTGGCAGGCCTCTGGTGCCCCTGGCAGGTCTGTGGTGCCCCTGGAAGACCTGTAGTGCTTTTGCTAGGCCGATGGTGCTCCTGACAGGCCTGTGGTGCCACTGACAGGCCCGTGGTGCCCCTGCTAGGCCTGTGGCACCCCTGGCGGGCCTGTGGTGCCCCTGTCGGCTGTCAGGCCTGTGGTGCTCCTGGCAGGCATGTGGTGACCCCAGGCCCTAAGTCGACCCATGTGACCTCCCCCCTGGGATTCGCCACTGATTAGTACTGCGATGGCTTCTTGGGAATTTGATACATGTAGGATAAATGGAATTTATCAAACGACAATAAGGAAGAGACAAACACATAGGTACTTGAGGATCAGCTTAAAGTTAACCACACATACGGGCAGGGGTGTAATTTTCCTAAAATGATTGTGGGTGCCCAGCTGTAGGGGCGCCCGGCGCCAGGCCGTTTTGGGGCGCGATAGATATTCTTTATGTGGGAGCCTAAATTAACACCGAATTTGATAACATTGCTAGCCGAATGGCGCTTCAAGTGACGTGTCTGACTAAGCAAATACACGCTTAAAAGTGGAAACTGACCGGAAGGACGTAAAAAGCTGTAGAGGGGCGCCATCCAGTAGGAGGGGCACCAAATGTGGAGGCGCCAGACGGTTACGACTTACGAGGGCGCCGTGAGACGGTGAAAAGGGCGCCATTCTCTTAGGAGGGCGCCGAGTGATTGAAAACGCTATATGGTCCAGGGGCGCTAAGAGGCCAGAAGGGCGCCGCACAGTCAGTAGTGCTACGTTGGTGGGGACGTGGGGGCGCCAGATGGTTACGAGGGCGCCTTGAGATCATGAAAAGGGCGCCATTCTCGTAAAAGGGTGCCGAGTGATTGAAAACGCTATATGTGGTTCAGGGGCGCTGAGAGACCAGAAGGGCGCCGAACAGTCGAGGGATGCACGGTGAACAGAGACCTAACCCGCGCGGGGCTGGGGGGGGGGTAAATTTTACCCCCCCCTCGCGAATTTTTGCAATATCTCAAAAACGGCGGTGCGCAGCGCCGCCAAACTTTCAGTACCTTTTCTTACATCAATTTGACACGTTCCCTGAAAATTTGAGCGAAATCCGTCGGAAAATTTTTGAGAAATTGACGTTTTAGTGACGTCATGTTCGCCATTTTCGCCTCAAAAACGGCAAAAGTTCAAACGCCGCTAACGTCTTCATTTTTAAAGGAATCAAGACGTAACAAAAAAGGATATACGTAATTTTACTTTGTCTATCAAATGGCTATCTCGGTTTTTTGAAAATTTTGGATTTTGGCCAATTTTTTTTCGAAAAACTGACTTTTTTGGGAAAATAGCAATAAAATCCAAAATTTTGAGTGTATCGAAAAAAAACGGAATATATGTCAGAGAAGTGGTCTATGTGCACCTACATACCAAGTTTTAGAAGAATCGGTTCAAAAATGTGGGAGTTATTCAAAATTGTATGACGTCACGACACACAAAATTTTTGAAAAATGATTTTTTTGGAAGTTCTAGACCTCGTACGGAAACAAAAGTAGCACCATTCGATTCGCCGTGAAAAACTGCATCAGATAGACACCTTTTTTAGGCCTTAACAACCAACTTCAAAATTTGACCTCACTTGACCTGACCTTGACCTGACCTCGACCTGAAATTCATCCAGAGGTGGTCCATATCACTTATTGAGTGTGCCTATTGAATTCTATGAGTAAAATGACCCATAAAACATGTGTCGCACATGCCCTTTTCTATATTTTGTTTTTGGTGACCTGACCTGACCTGACCTGACCTTGACCTTGACCTCTGAATGATATTGTATGCAAAGAATATTGTCTTGGTAGCCTAAGAACACGTTTTGGGCGATCAGTCTCAGTCCATGACTCCATTCTTCGGCAACTACGGTGCAAGGCCGATACTGTAGGAACTTGTAATTTGTACCCTTGACCTGACCTTGACCTTGACCTCAAACTTAAAATTAAGCACATGTTTTTAGTTGTTCGTGATGAGATCTTTCGATTGGCGTTTGAATTTTCCAAATCGGACCATTAGTTCGGGAGATAACAGGGGGGTAAAATTTACCCCCCCCCCCCCCAGCCCCGCGCGTTCGGCTGGAGACCCCAGCCCCGCGCGGGGACGCGAGACGGTCAGGAGGGCGCCGTTAGACCATGAGAATGGCGCGGTGCTGTCAAAGGTGCGCCATTCTCCCAGAAGGGCGCCGAGTGATTAAAAACGCTATATTATCCATGAACGCGAGACGGTCAGGAGGACGCCGTTAGAGCATGCGAAGGACACCGTGCTCTCGAAAGGACGCTTGCAGCCTTGTAAAAGACTTGTGGGTGCATTTTCATCATTGTGTGGGCATACATAATTCAGGATTGTGGGTGCATATGCCCCCACAAAGAGATATAAAATTACACCCCTGCATACGGGGGTGAACTGCCATTTTCGTTTAGTAAAAAAAAAAATAAAAAAAATAAAAAATCATTGTGCCAGGGCTGTGACGAAAAATAAGTGGCCTAAATCCGATGAGAAAACAGGATTTGGGGGTACCCTAGGTTTGGCTCCTTGAGCCATGGTGCCCCCCCTTGTCTCAAATCGTTCCGCCGCCTATGCTCTGGCCGCCGACTGACGAGTCCGATCAGGCTCATTTTTTGGTTTACGCACTCCTTAATATATGCCTTAGATACCCTGAGGGTACCGAACTTTTACTTCGAATTTTTCAGGTCAAGGCCAGGTCATCCTAGGTCACGAAAATTGTATGTAATATATCGGTCACGTGACGCATGTTTTATGGTCCATTTTACACGTATATTTCGAAAACAATGTCCTCTGTGTCATTTGCGGTCATTTTCAGCTGAATTTACCGGAGGTCAGGTCAATTTCAGGTCAGAAAAGGTCAAATTTTGAAAATGAAATGTTTCAACAAAAAGGTGCCTATCAGATGCAATTTGAGCTCAGGAACACGATGGTGCCATTTATATTGCTGTTCGACGTCAAAAACGTACTGAAAAGTGGTTTTGAAAAAAATATCGAATGGTAACATTTTGACAATAATGCAAATAACTTGGCTATTTTTGAAGATATTCGGCTTAAACTTGCTAGAGTAGTTAATCAGTATGTGTTTTATCACATATATTCCGGTTTTTGCGAAAAACCTTTTTTTTTTGAAAAAATAAAAAGCTATATTATTTTGTAATTGTAAAAAGTTTTCAAAATTTTCAAAATTTCGCAAATTCGAGGCAGCGGTTTGATAGCTACTTGTATTTGGAGTCCACTGATGCAAAAAATTGGATCTAACTTTAAAACTAAGCCCTTGAGAGCGTTTGTCGTAATTCAATATTTTGCATCAAAATCGGCCGACCTGACGTCACTCTTACTTCATTTCCGGCCAAACTGTGATAGCTAGAAAGTTGAAATTTTAACACAAGGTGTCAAATTGATGCCGCTGAGGGTACTGCAAGTTTCGTGTTGATCCGTGAAACAGTTTAGAAGATATTGCCGAAAAACGGGAGGGGGGGGGCTCTGTAGAGCCCCCCAGTCATGCGCGGGTTAAAATCCATGAAGTTATAACGGTCTGTTTATCACACTCCCACTTTAAATAAGCTTTTCCGAATGAAGGACTGCATTTTAAAATCCCAAAATCCATTATTTATCATTACGCCTAAACATGTTTAGGAACCAGAAGGCCGATACCTACCTACCCATTGCTGTTCGCACACAGTGAGCGATCCAGCACACATCCGGCCAACACCAGCCCAGCACTGGACTCCACTGGCACCTCTATCTCTGTCACCGTCTTCAACCCGCCGCCGTCAGACAGCTGACCGGTACAGCACGCTCGTCAGACGGATGCGGCGCGGCGGCGCGCCAGAACCGTCGCGCGCGCGCCACTGTCGCCGACGGGTCATCCATCACTGCGGCGGCCGCCGGCGCGCTGCAGCCCGCCATCGATTGTGGCGATTGTTTGCGTGACCGGTGCCATACAAATCTGGGCACGGAGTGAGGGAGTCGGCCCATCACTGTACTCGATACTCGTGGGTGTCGCCGTCTGTCGCGTACACCCAGACAAACAAGTTCACACGGTGTGTCGTAGTGTCGTCGATCTGCTCCCCCCCCCCCCCCTACAAGACCATAACCACGGTGTCTTTGCCCCGCCCCTGGCAATGTTGAATGAACGCGGAGAGCAACATCCGGTCACATGACCAGCGATGTTGGGTGTAGCATAGCGAGAGCAGTTACTCGTCGGAGACGGCCTGACGGCTGTAGAGACCACATATATCTTACATAGTGAAGACAGTCATGTCGTGACCCAGCAGGGGCATTCCACGATAGATCGTACCAGGCCCGTCACCCTCATCTCTCAGATTTTAATGAAAATCGGTCCTAGGGGTAATCATAGGCCCCAAAGACGTCTGGCAAAATATCAGACTTCTCAGATCAAAACTTTTTGAGTTATATTGCATTACATTTTTTTAACTTCGGTATGTAACGGTGAGTTTGATGGCCTATAACTCAAAAACGGGTTAAGCAACCAACAAAAAGTAAACAACACTAAGCTTGCGGTGAATCAAAAATTAATATTACTATTTAAAAATTCCAAAGAAAAAATTTCATTGTTGAGCAAAAACCTTAATCTTTTTTCATTTGCCTCTAATGACTTTTGGGACCAAAATTTTTCACACTTTTATTTTTTCAAAATAAACTTCATGTCATTGCAAATCGACATGCAAAAAATTAGAAAGGTGTTCTTTCTATAAGTCCCTCATTTTCTCGCAAACAAAATGGGTTTCGGAGGGGTTGATACGACCCCAGCACGCCGTTTCGCTTCTAATAGAGCTAGAGCCTCGCGGAAAAAAACGAGCGTGTGTGCCGTTACAAGTCGCAGCGATTGGTACCCGATTTTAAGGTCTCAGGTTAACCGGTAGCGTCTGAGGTCAGGTCACGTGACTGAAGTTACGGGTTCGG
This sequence comes from Amphibalanus amphitrite, assembly GCF_019059575.1. Taxonomy (NCBI): domain Eukaryota; kingdom Metazoa; phylum Arthropoda; class Thecostraca; order Balanomorpha; family Balanidae; genus Amphibalanus; species Amphibalanus amphitrite. The sequence continues at coordinate 80,327 of NW_024882652.1, read as the reverse complement.
TTTTTAGTAAATAACTTCGCAAAAAATGGCCGCAGAGCCGCCATTTTGGCATCATTGTGTTCGCCTAGCTCAGGTGCATCGAATGGTATACTTTTTGCTAGGGTGAGGTCAACTTAAGTAGTTGACCTCGGGTCAAGGTCAGGTCAGAGCCCTTCAGGTCACGAAGCTGGGCAAAGGGTATCATATGGCATATCATTCGATCCGGAAGGTCTTCCCGAGTCCATTGGTGGCTTTCCCGACTCTCTAGCTCCATTTGATCGGGAGTTATTGACGAAAAACTCGTACGACCCTAGTGACGTCATAAATGACGTCACGCAAGGTTAACAAGGCAAAAGTAAAGCATTGGACTTTGCGAGGAGTGCATGAAATCACGATACCATGTACGTGGGATAGTTTTAGATCATTTTCGGCGCCAAAATAACAGTTTTTATATTTCCCCATTGATTTATAACAGTGATGTCACGTGACCGACCTGACCTCATGTAACCTTGAAAATTTCCAGATATACAAGTTGTGAGACCTCTGGAGGACACCATGTATGCGTCCTGTAACTTTTATCTCGGACAGCTATGGTCATTGGCGTCCAAAACAATGTCAGAACCAAACAGCCTTTTTCACCCTCGCGCTTATAGGAAAGAGGGTTGGATGAACCCTCTTTTCACTTTTTTCAGATGACTCAAACTTAAATTGAACTTTCAGTAACCCGTGATGTCACTAGGCAGCTTTTTCACGCCATTTGTAAGCTCCCCTCCCGAAATCACTATTCGAAATAGAGGTCTGCACCGGCCGGCTGCAGCCGCGGCTGGCTGCAGCCCCACGGCTGTGGGCCGGGGCGGCTGCAAATATCTCCAAGAACACGGCTACGGCTGTGGCCACGGCTGTGAGATTTCAAGCTCAATCTTAAGTACTCAAATATAAAATTTTAAATCCTTAATCTTACATTCTGATAAGCAGTATAGCCTGTAAAAATCATGCAAAGGATGCCCAGCAACATTGAAAGTGGTGAAGCCTTTGAGAACCTGTAATGGTTTTACCATTTGCTGTAGGGGAGTTTGCACTCTGGTACAGAATACTAATAATAGGTACCAATTGTTCCTTCATTATCAAGAGCTTGACAGTTTCAGAAAATGCAACATGTTGCATTGTCACATCCCTCTCAAATCAATCTCACCTGGTCATTAGGAGAGCACCTTACAGCTATTGAAGACGAGCGTTCAATAATTCTTTCAGGTAATAGAAAAAGAAATCATGCCTAGGTAAAGGCAGGTAAAGGCTTCATAAAATATTATCTAAAATACCTCTTAGATGAATTTCTGGATTTTCGGCAAGTCCAATTACAAAATATAAAACTGGCGCTTTATGTTCTAACTGGTGTGTGAGTGACCGCTAACAGAAAATGCCGATCAATGAAGCCAATGGAATTAGATTATAAGTGAGCATGAACCTTACTTACGGTTAATTCACATGATGGTGAAAACCCTGAACACGTAATTCACATGACGGTGAAAACCCTGAACACAATATTTCTTACGCGAGCTGTTGACTTTACTAACAAAATGACGTCTTCTTCTAGAAATGTAAAAATTTGATACTTGATCTTTGTTTTAGAGCAAGTTTTTAACTGCATAGCGTTATTATTTAAAAAATTATAATTTTTATGGCTGTTTATTGTGAAACAAAACAATTTATTGCCACTTCCTTTCTATTGACGTCATTAAAAACTCAAGTAAAATTTTTGATTGAAACAGGTAATTGTGGCTCGCACGTCCTTGGGGATTTGAGCGAAGATCATTATTTGGAAAAATCAAACTAGATGAATGTTTTTCTTTCTTGGATGCTCACTAGTGTTTTGATGCCTTGCATATCAAATCAGTTTGAGACTTGCTCGGAAGGCTGCTTCAAGCCTGGCATATCACACCCCAGAAAATATGCAAGGTAAGAAAGAAGCAAGAGTTTTGACTTAGACAATCACTGTTTGACAGTCCATCAACTTCAGTTTCATTTTCCATACCTAACATTGATAATGAAAAGCATCAGGGTCTGTTGTTCTGTCCCACAACCATGCTTCAGGATTTGGCATTAGATGTCTACACTGCTAGTGCTTCTATTCTGGTTTGTTGTTTATGTTTTCTGTTGATGTAGGTACCTACCTACCCATCTTTCTTAACAACTTGCAAGGGCTTGTGTAGTAGGGTGTGTCATACTAAGGGTTTTTCTCTTTGATCTTGAGGAGACAGCGATTTTTTATGGCCTATGGTATTATGAAATTGATTTATCAGCACCCGAACACTTAGCATGCGTTAATTGAGTGCCGCGAACGATTTTTAGCGGATGGGCCCGAACCGACCTAATCTACCCCAGCGACATCTGTAATGACGATTTTTATTGGTGGCGCCACCTAGGACAACCGTATTTGATGTGACTGATAGTTGACGTACCTCAGTTTTCCTACGACGGACATACAAATAAAATTAGAAAACAATGTTTTTCTTTCCTAAAAATGAGTTCAGGGGACATTTAATTCTTTTTACGTACATTATCTACTATCCAATTAAAAATAATGTTGTTTTACGAGTGTTTTGTTTAATGCGACTGATAAATATCCTACTTTCTATTTAAATTACCTACCTTTAAACGAATTTATTGCGTTAGCAGAAGCACGCAGTAAACAAATATTGGATACAATATTCCTTCTGTGTGAGGGATATATGGGGAAAAGGGTGCCGTTTTGCGTGTGTTATGGCATAAGTGCGACACAGCTGATCTCCGATGCCGAAAACCAGATCTAAAACAGAACATTATGTGTTGGGTCCCAGGTCGGGAGAGGGACCCTGAGACTGACAGAGGCCCTCAAGTCCATAGAGGACCTCCCCAGGTGGGGAAACACCCCCCCCCCCCGATTGATATAGGGCCCCTTGGACGAACAAAGAGCCCCTCAGGCTGACGGAATGCCCTCTCGGTCCAAAAAGGACCCCTCGCGCAAATAGCGGTTCCTTTACACTAACAGAGGACCCTTCAGATGTTAGTCAGAGAGCCCCATCATGAGCTCACCTCAGAGGGCAGCTTTGAGCGTCCGACAACAAGCCTCGCTTCGTTGGGTGCTCTGGGAGCCCGGGCTACCTTGCTGCTGACGTACGCTGAATCTGACCTGAGTTTGATGATGACTTGGCTATGACTGTGAATTCCCCTCTAACTAACCTGCCCCAGTGGACTTGGACACTTTCCCCAAACGTTTATGAATGTTATGAATGTAATGGATGTGTGACTGTGCTGATAAATTGGGTGGGCTTTCAGTAGTGGGCAGTCACCACTGATTGCAGTGTTAACTACTTTGCTTCTTTTTCGTTCCCCTAGTTCGTATGGCTTTCTCCCTTCTGCTTTTTTATGTTACATTTCATTTCCTAGCAGAGAGTGCCGCGACTTGCAGTTTTAATTAAGTTATTCTGGTGTTAACGTAAGGTTCTGTGTGTGGCGCTGGGAAAGAGGGAGGGGGCACTCCTGGTCACCTGATAACGGGTGGCGGCATAGAAAAAAAAAAACTCCACGCGTTCAGAGCTAAGTAGCTAAGAGGGGCCCTTTCATGCACTCAGAGGGTTTTACTGTAGCTCAGAAGGCCCACGTCAAGCAATCAGGATTCAGGGGTCCCTTCATGCGTTCAGAGGGCCCTATCGTCTAATCAGAGGGCCTTTCTGCAACTTAGAGGACTCCTGGCAATAAATCAGGGCCCCTTTATGCGCTCAGAGGGCTTTTCTGCAGTTCAAAGGGCCCCTGGCAAGCAATCAGGGTTTATGCGCTCAGGGGCTTTTCTGTTGCTCAGAGAGCCCCCGTCAAGCGATCAGCAGTCCCTTCGTGCGGTCAGAGGGCCTTTCTGTAGTTCAGAGGGCCCCTGTCAAGCGATCAGGGGGCCCTTAATGCAACCAGAGGGTTTTTTCTCTAGCTCAGAGGGCACCCGTCAAGCTATCAGGGGCCTCTTCACTAGCTCTGAAGAGGGTCCCTCGGACGTCAACCAAACTATAAGAAATAAATATTAAATAAAAATTGAAAAGAGGCCGATCAAAAATAAAGTGGGTGAAGTCCGCCCTAAAAAATTGGGTACGGTATACGTAGGTAAAGCCCCCATACCTACATGTGGGGTCCCGATTTGAAACAGCCCAACCCGGAACTTTTGAAACTTCGAAGGGTCCTGCCGTCCACCACACGCGTCTTACACTGTTGTATCGCTTCTAGCAACAAACAAATAAGCATCCTGTCAGAATCGTTCGTGTGCGACTGCATTACCTAATGCCTGGTCGACTATGGCGCCACCTATGTAACTAAAGCCTTCGGAACGGCCGCTACTGTATAAGCTGGGGGCGCTAGTATCGCCAGAAAGGGACCAAGTCGGCGAACAATTTTGCCTCGCGGGACTCAGTTTTTCATTTTTGACTGGTATTTTTCGAGGCAATCGTCTTGCCATGCTATTGGGCCATAAAATATAACTGTCTCCACTTGATTCTTTGTGGTCGACACACCCTATTGTGTAGGCATGCATTGCGCATCAGGCTTCAGGCCTTCGGCCTAAAGCCAGATACACAACCACTTAACCTATGATGCTTCATGAGCTTGAGAATCTATAGCCCATTGCAATGTGCCTTTGGCTATATGTTTCAACTAAAAACAACTTAGTATATACTATTTGGTTGCATTTCATTGAAAGTATCAACGGCCGGCTGACGGCTGGCTGCCCACAGTTTGCCACGGCTGTGGGCGGCTGTGGCTGTGGAGCCACGGCTGCGGGGCGGCTAGGCTGTGGAAAATTGCAGCCGTGCAGAACTCTAATTCGAAACCGTTATCGTGACGTAAAATAAATACATTTATAGAAAGAACACCTTCCTAATTTTTTGCATACTTCTTAACAATGAGCCAAATATTTTTTTAAAGAAACAAAAATTCAAAAAAATTTGGTCCCAACATCCAAAAAATACAAATGAAAGAAAACTCGATATGTCATATATCAAAAACAGCGTATTTTTCGAAATTTCAAAAATACATATTAATCTCTGTTTCATTGCAAGTTCAATGTTATATAACATTCGGCATTTGAATAATCCGTCTTAGAGTTACAGGCCGCCAAACTTAGCGCTGCAAAGCAAGATCCAAAAAATGTTATACACCATAACTCAAAAAATACTTATCTGATAAGCCTGAAATTGTTACAGGTGGATTCAGAGCCCCTGATTACCCCAGAGACCAATTCTCATCAAATTCCGAGAGATGAGGGTGTCAAATTGGAAAAAAGTGGTACGATCTATCGTGGAATGCCCCAGCAGTGATCGGACTGTACGACGGCCGCAAATATCCGAAGACAGGAGATGAGGAGATATAGCGGATTTGATCGAACTGTCCGACAATCTAATCGGATCTTCATGTGTCATCATGTTAGTTGGTCATACGGACATACGTGCAGACAGACCCGTAAGACCACCGCACTGGAAAAGATGAACACAGGAGCGGCACAGACCCGGACTAAATGGGTTGCCCGCTCTCTCATTAACCACCAATCGGCTGTCGGCCCGACCAGTTCCGGTTGGGAAGTGCACCCGTCCGGTCACCTTTTCACTGTGGTATACGGGTGGGGATTGACCGGCTGCCGGGGTCGCGACCCTACCGGTCCACAGCTTTCGAGTTGTATGGTTGGTGGAGACGGTGAACAGTTGGCAGGGCCAGGTGCCAGGGGGTGACGCGAGTGCAAGTTACATTTTGTAGGTAGTCATATTGTGCGATGATGAATAAAGCCGTCAACTCGTGGATAAATTTATTTTTTTAACCAAAAAACTTCGTGAAAATTTGTTCACTGATGGCTGGGTTAATCTAGATTGGGCCGTAGACGGGATTTACGCCATAACCCTCACGCTCATTGGGTTGAAGGGACCCTCCCACCTTCAAAAAACTTAACGAGCCGGCATAAAAGTGATGTGCCGTAGTTCAGGAAGAGCAGAAATAAGTATAATACCAAATTTCACCAAAATTTTTAGCCTGCAGTTTTTGACTTTTGAGATATGACTTTTACTTTTGTCTATTCCTATAACGCTGTTCCTATAAAGATTCTTCAAGATTGTTCCTATAACATCATTAAGAAACAAAAATTTGGCATCTTAACCCGCGCCGGGCCGGGGGGGGGGGTGTTTGAACACAACACCCCCCTTGCGATTTTTCGCAGATATCTCAAAAAAGGCGGCGCGGAGCGCCGCCGTTTTAGGCACACATGTTCATGCAACTTTTCTGCACATGTTGTGAAAATTTCAGTCCCAGGACTCTCAAGGTCAGGTCACCAGGTCAGGTCAAGTGACCTCAAGTTTCAATCCTCGTCATAGCATGCGACTGAACGATCGCCTTGAAACTTTCAGCGATTGATAAGAAAAACAGTATGTACAAAATGTATATCTCGGAATTTTGATATCGGTGACGTAAGGTCAGGTCAATTTTGCGACCCCTCCATTATATGTAAGTCAATGAGAGAAAATTGAAATGCGCCTCTTTTGGACGAATGATGTTAAAACCCTCCCAAACATCGTTTCATAGGTAAACATGACACACTGAATCAGAAAAATGCACCTGTGACCCCTCTGTGTGCCCCTGAGGTCATCTCAGGTTATAAACGGTCACCAGCAGTTTTTTGGCTATAAGTTAACCCTATTATTGGCAGGCTCCTGGCTACCCCTATTAGTGGCAGGGGGGGCTGTTTACGACCCCCCTTGATATCTCGAGATCTAATGGGCCGATTTTCAAAATTCAAACGGCATTCGATTTCGCTCAACGTGATCTACATTTCTAAAAAATAAAAATTAAAAAAAGTCAATAGGGGGTAGAGGGGGGTAAAACGGGCAAACTGCAGATACATTTTAGACTGTTTATCACGGCCAGGTTTCTGAACCAATCTTAACGCAACTTTTGCCGATCGATAGAGAATGAGCCAGGAATTCACATGGATCCTAAAAATATGCATTTTCAAAAATCATAGGCGGATACAGATCATTGAGATTGGGGGTACACAAAAAGTATAGTAAATAAGGTTTTTGTTGGTACTGTTTCTAAAAAGGGTGGTAATGCTTTTGTTATGTTACAATTTTCTTATGAGAGAACGACTACAATTGTATTGGTCATGCATAGGCGGTGTCAGGGCACCTATATTGGGAGGTAAAACATAACCCCCCTTTTTGGACGCCTGGATCCGCAAAAACGTGTCAAAAGAGGATGCACAATAACTTTGTATATGTTATCACATGATACCTTTCATTTACTGTTCGTAAAACTGGTGCATACAGTTATAATACATCAGCATCGTGATCTTCGCCCAAATGACTCGCTTCACGAATAGGACCCCCCATTTCCCAGTGCTCTGGAGCCGCCCCTGGTAAAGTTATGAACTTGAAATTTTCAGGGAATGTGCCCAATTTAGTTTTAGGAAAAGTCAAAATTTCAGCATCGTAGCTTCAGCGGTTTCGGAGATATTCCCGAAAAACCTGAGGGGTGGATGAAAACAACCCCCCTGCCACTAATAGGGTTAACTTTTGATAAAAGACGTGCTCAGCTAGAGCGACGAAAACACGTCAGGTGTCTTCAGCTCGACGATATGGATCGACCGATATGCAACATTACCCTTTCCGGTCAGGTCATGACCTTGACCTGAGGTCAAATTTTCAAAATGACCTTTCAAGGTTCAAAGTGCACTGTAGGTAGGTATGGTGGTCAAAAATGTGTCGCAACCCATATATTTCCTATTTGCGCCCAACACGGTCGCGAATAGACGATTAAAAAGAGTTCCCTATTAGCGGTTTTTGCAAGGGTTTACTCAAATGCTCAGTGCAAATAAATTAGTGGATATTGGGGCAGAAAATGAATGGATTTTAAAGAAAAATGACCGATCTGTCCAAAAATCAAGCCAGTAATACAGCAGCGGCACCCATAGAGCGTGAGCAATGACGGTTCAAATTAAGGGGGTCACTAATTAGGCACCTTACGCTTACCCTATTAATATTGGGGGGTACTGTACCCCCCGGCCCCCAGGTAAATTATTGAGGGGGTCCGGACCCCGCGTACCCCCCCCCCCCCTGTGGCGGAGCCAAATGGTCATAGCGTTAGCAGCAAATGATTGAAGTTCAAATGTATAAGATCTTTGATCAGCCCGGGAACCAAGAGATCGGGTCCATAGCGGCTTTGAGAGCCATCCGAAAGTCCAAACCAAGGAGATTGATCCTGAAAGCTTAGCAAGTGGTACATTTCACAAGCGATTCAGTGCACTTACGAGCAGCAGCTCACCTGTATCTGTTACGTCCGGTCCGCCGACTACCAACTGGCTGCTGAACTTGAGCGAGTGGAGCGCCGCAGCGTTCGACGCGGCCCACACGCCACCAAGTCCGACGGCGACTGGCGAGTGGCGGCCCCGGCGAGCCGGGCGATAGCGCGCGGTGCCGCCGCGTGCCGCTCGCCCCCGGCGACAGGCGTGAGTAGAGCGGCCGGATTTGTAAAAAATTCAAGTCCGGAGTGTCAGACAACCGGGCGCATTTGAGGAGGAAATGGCGGATGCAACGGGACCCGGAGGCATAAATCGATATTGATTGGGGTATGTAGAACTTCACTATTCGAGTGAGAATGCAGGAAACAGCAATATCAAATAGAAAATGGCGCCCACGCCGGTTCCGTAGTCCCTGTAGCGCAGTGGATAGCGCGTTGGACTTCTAATCCAAAGGTCCCGGGTTCGAATCCCGGCAGGGATGGATTTTAAAAGACCAACAAAATATTGAGTAGAGAGAAGGCGACGGGTCGAATTCCCATCAACCAGGGATGCGGAGCCGGAGCCGGAGCCGGAGCCGGAGCCGCCGGAGCCGGCATATTTTGCCCGGAGCCGGAGCCGGAGCCGGAGCCGTGAAACAATATAGCCCGGAGCCGGAGCCGGAGCCGGAGCCGTCAAAAACGGGGCGACTCCGGCTCCTTTTCTTAAGAGGAAACAATTATTTACCTAGTTCGGTTTGACAGTACAAGGCGTGAAATAATGTGGTATTCAAAATAGCCTTGTTATACAAATACAGAAGCAACGTGTACCCGGTGCGAGCGACTTTAGCGAGTGTCATTTGAGCGAACGTCATTTGAGCGAACCATTTTCAGCGAATGGCAATTCAGCGATTATCAAGTTCATCGATTATCAAATATAGCGATTATCAATTTTAGCGAAAGCTATGTTTCAGCGACATCTAGTTCGTCGACTACAATTTGAGCGACTGTCAGTTCAGCGAAACATTTCATCGTCCTGTAACGGTGATTTTGATTTTTTCTTTTGCGAGCGTATGCGTACGAATGTTTCCGGAATTTCCCATGATTATCCGGAACTGGATGGCGGATGTCGTGCGTTCAAAGATCAGACATTGAGCTCCAAATTTAATGCTACATTTGTCAAAAATTCCAACGATTCAATTTCACCCCCCTACCCCACCCTGCTCTTTGTCAATAATGGTGACCAAACGTTTGTTCAGAGATCAATATTGCTTGTGCTTTTTTCGCGAAATTGCCCCGCTTGAATTTGGATCAGTTCCCCATGTTGTAAAATTTGTTCTTGCCCCAAGCACCGTACGAATTTCCAGATATTTGGGTGAGGTCCCTGAAACATAGACTGGATTCCCCTGTGCCATCTCTCTAGTTTATTATTGGTCCTTGGCATTCCTTCCGTCGCCCTATCTCTCACGTTCCACATTTTCAATTCAAATTTTGCCCGCCTCCTTCCCCTCCCATGCACCCCTTGTTGGTCGTCCGATGTATGTACATATGTGTCTTCAAAATTCAAATGATGCGTAAAGAGGTGCAATGATTTCCGAAAAGTAGCAAATGATTGACTTTCGTCGCGTTCGGTCATTCGCTGTAACTGCATCGCTCAATTGGTATCCCAATGACCACCATATATTCGCTCAATCTGGTTTCGCTGATTCTGGTCCTCGCTAAAGTTGATAATCGCTGTGATTGAATTCGCCGACTTGACAATCGCTGAAAAAGTCAATCGCTTAAATTGATAATCGCTGAAAATGTTTTGCTCAAATGTCGTTCGCTGAAATGACGTTCGCTCAGGTGTCGCAGAACCCCGAGTACCAATCCCATCGCCTTTTTTCTTCCACCCGTATTTCATTGATGGCATAGGGGATGTACTGAGTAGAAGCCGGAGCCGGAGCCGCCGGAGCCGGAGCCGCCGGAGCCGGAGCCGCCGGAGCCGGATCATTTTACTCGGAGCCGGAGCCGGAGCCGGAGCCGCCATGACATTTTACCCGGAGCCGGAGCCGGAGCCGGAGCCGATTTTTGTCTCCGGAGCCGGAGCCGGAGCCGGAGCCGTCTGAAATTTCCACGGCTCCGCATCCCTGCCATCAACATAGCGTGCCTGCGCCGATAGATTGGCAACACGCATTCCTGGTGCCTACTGAGTGGCCTCGGGCATAAGAAGTGTGCAGTAAAGTATCCGCATACACTTTTCCAGTTCCTACGCCATGGATCAAATAATTTTCGCATAAGCTATATGTGAGCCTTAGCTGCCTTGCACCCCGTAAGCCAGATATTGCTGATTCACCAAAGTACTACGACCGACAGATGGGCAGCCTCGGGTGCGCCTCCGTGGCCGGCACTGCGGTGCCATCTGTCGCCCCGGCTGGATAACTGCAGTTGGATCAGCACCAGGCGCCCAAGGCCGTTTCAGTAGCGCCAACGGTTCGCCCAGCGCGACGGTACAGCGCCGGGCCAATGCCACAGATGGCGTTGGCACACGGAGTACGCTCGTCAGTCGGATCGACCACCCTCAGACCCTCGATAGCCAGTAGTAAGGTCAACATTAAAAACAGAAGTACAATTGCACAATATATTACTTCGATTTCTTCACAACTGATGCCTGAGTGGAAGAAGTCTTATGCCTTTAAAAGGTAACTATGAGATGGATCGGCAAAGCCGCCTGATGAAAACAAAATGCAAATAAAGATCATAGGACAAAAAATGCACATAATTGTAAGAACCTAATGCCATTCTGGACAGTGCGCAACAGTCCATAACATGGACTAGGTATACCAGCTTGACACACACAAATACATAACTTGACAGTGACGATGATAAGGATTCTGAGACGCCTTTTGAACGTAAGGTTCTGGATGTGATGAAGATCAATGCATAAATGCTAAAATTATCCAGAGAGCTGACAATGTTAAACTTGTCCTACTCAGTCTGTGCCTGCAAATAAGACCACTGTCATTCTCCAGACAAGTCAATACACTTCAGTCATGCTTCTAAAAGGTACCAGGCAAGACACATCTTTAGCACAAGGGAACATAAGAATGCATCTGAACTAGCACAGTGGCACATCAGATAGGTACATAACAAATGAGAAACTCCACTCAGAGTTTTAATTTGTACATAGCAAGCCATTCAGCCACCACTACTCAAGCCTCCAGCCCACCCTTACAGCTCAAATTCACAGCAACAGTGCAAACATCTACTCACCACAGTGAAGATGGCCTGAGTAATGTTGTAAGTTAGCAGCAAGACTAAAGCCTAGGATGATGCACTGTGTCACACCTCTATTGAATCACTGTTCTGGGATGAGTCTGTCATGAAGACACTATTGGCAATGGTTGCCACTGGAACTGTGTTGATGAACATGGGTGCTTGAAACATGGGATGCTGCATGTGAATGACATGATGAACTGGTGGCAACCCACCAGCTGGGTGATGGGGAGAGTCTATCCTCATGGGCTGGAACACAGGCTGCTGAGGCTGCTGCTGCTGCTGCTGCTGCTGAGGCTGCTGTGAGTTGGGCACAGCTTCTGGAACAACTGTCTGGTGCAGTGGTTGGTGAAGCTCATGAACCTTGATGCTTTCTTGATTTGGAATATGTGGTCTCACTTTTTTCCCACCAGGCCTGTGAGGATTTCTGCATCCTCTGCACTTGCAGTCCAGACAGGCCCTTGACTCAACATAGCAGGGGCACCTTTGTCCACAGCAAGTGAGCTTGCCTGGAGTGGGGGTTGCATTTCCACATCGGCAGCCCCTCTGCACCTTCTTCCTGGGTACCATCCTTGATCCACTGATACCACCGACGGGCCCCAACCTGCTCGGGATGCGCTCTGCAGGTTGGCTGAATGCCGCTGCCACAGGAAGCCTGTGGTGGTTAGGGTGCTCTGAAGGTGCTTTAAGTTTTGCAGTTCTTCCTCCATCACTTGAAAAGAACATGGAGTAAAATGGATGAGACACTGGTGTTGATGTGGGTGGGGGAGGCAAGGAGGGAGGTTGTGGGGAAGGAGGCACATGGGACATGACAGGCTGATGGGCAAAATGAACCTCAGGACTTGGACATGATTGTGACTGAATGCCGGGTGATGGTGAGGGAATGATCTGAGGGGAAGTGACCAGAGGCATACTCACTTGGCTGGATATATGGATGTTTGCATGGTAGGAAACCCCTTCGTTGGAGGAATGTTCTGAGTCAACAATTTCACTTTTCACCACAGGGACTTCTCTCGTGGTATCTCCATCTTCCTTCACAGCCCACTCATTTGGTTGCTCATTGTCTGCTCCTTCTTGGATCAGTTCAACAAGACTTGACTTGCCACCATTGAGAGAAAAAGAGTTTAACCTTTCATATATTTTAGTATGTTGCAGATACTGACATGTCTTCCTGAAGGCATCAACGATGAGCTTCAGTTGCAGGTTCGGAACATATAATTGGTAGTCCTTGCAGTAACTGCATGATGGCTTCAAGCGCTTCTTTCCGCCAACACAGCTCTTGCACACACTATGTTGACAATGCTGATCTGATGGACTTCTTGGTTCCTCGATAATGCACCCACAAACTGTGCAGGCCAGCGCATGGCGCAATTGCGGCAAAAGCTTGTACAGGTCTCCCCAGCTCGTACTTTCCTCAACGGATGCCTCCACGACAAGTTTGCACATTTTCAGGTGAAGTGAAAGAGCATGACTTGATGACATCATGCAAACCCGATTCAAAGCCTTTCAACTGCCTCGTGCATCACATATCAAATTTCAATAATACCAACAAATCGCACGGGGCACGCCGTGTTGGACATGCCTAAGAGCTGGACTTTTTGCACGCGTTCCCCGCCAGGGGGCGCCACTGAGGAAGCACCCTCTGACGTCACGATAAAACTGCGCGCACTGTGCGCACGGTTCTGTAAGCAAGTAATATAGTGGTGGTTTCGTGGTGGAAATTGGAATAAGTATTTTTACGTTGTAAAATTTCAAGCCGTTTTTGTGAAATTAATTAGTAAATGCATTTCAAAAGCATTTATTTAAAGTGTGAAAGGAGAATAATTAGAAGAACATGGATATTTTTGTTCCAATAGCTTATTATGTGAGACATGATCGGTACTAACGGGTACTTCTAAGAAGTAGTGAAGAAGTACCAAACAGCCTGCTCGGCTACGATCGTCAGCTGTCCTTTGGAGCTGGACTTCAACGCTGTAAAAAAAATATATGCTGAATTAATTTTTAGTTTCACCAAAATATAAGCAATTTATCATTTCTTTTTCACTTTTGTAATTATTGTTGAGTGAAGAGACATGTTGCTAGTTCTGACAATATAAATTATTAATTAAAGATAACGAAATGCGACGGTAAGTATCTGCTACTAAATTATCACTTTAACCAAATACATAGAGAATCTTGCTACCATTGCTTATAAAACGTGCTTATCAATACACAAACGTTTTATTTCAGACAAGAAGGATTTATTTGCCTGAAGTCTTGCGTCATGTGCTACTGCTTTGATTCCAAAGACGCTCTCCGGGTCGGGGTAATTTAGTTCTTCATCGATCGATAAGATTTTGATTCCATTGATATCCAAATTGATAAGCTCGGCACCATGGAGTAAGGGCGTCCCCACAGGGGTGACGCAGGAAATATGAATGGCGTTTACACCGACAGTAGTTTCCCACAGCCGGCAATGGGAATCTCCTGTCGGTGTAAACGCCACTATAGTCTCATCCAACTCAAACACTGGGGAATATCCCCGCACTTTTGAGGACGGAAATCTATGGACCTGCTCGAAAAATAGTGGATAAAATACGGCGAGCTTTCAGTTTTATGGTTGGGTCTCCCTTCCGAGGCACATATTTACGGGGGATATTGGGTCATATTCCCCCGGCGTCCTGATGATCGGCGCCCAGCTCAACGTCGAAGGCGCCCTGATACGCGGCACTGCTATCTGTGAAGGTGCCCAGGTTGCTGCCGCTCGAATTTTGGTCGCCTACTTAACAAAACCTCCGTTGGTGCCATCTCAGTTTCCTCGAGGTCAGGCAACCTTCACACGCCGTTGGCTACCTTGGCTGGCCGGCGACTCGTTCCCCTCGTGGCGACGCTCTTGACATCCAGTCAAAAGTTGGAGTGGCTGGCGCCCCCAGTGGGGGCCGGGGAAGGGGCAGTGGGCCTCCACGTTGCTCTCTTCCCGAGCCTATGGTGACTTGGCTCAACTCTCCTCAATAGAATCTGGATTCTGCACGCTGTATTAACATGGGCGTAGACACCACTACGGACAATACGGACAGTGGGTATGACAATCAGTAGTGCTATTCATATAGAGGGTGTCATATATGAGCGGAGAGGCAACAGTACAGCTGAGCGGAGAGACAACATTAAAACAACAGTACAGCTGGCGTTGCATGGAGCTGCAGGCAACCGGACAGCGGAGGCTTGCGAAAAATAAGCAATTCGTCACTTCAACGTATAAACAATAGTAAAAGCAACATAAACACATATTCTCATGGTCGGACCCATGCACTAGCGGCTCACGGCGGGCACAGGAACGCAGTGCGGTAGCGGTACCGGATCACACGTCATGGGCGTTGTCTCAGCATAGGTTGTTATGAGCGGAGAGGCAACAGTACAGCTGAGCGGAGAGACAACATTAAAACAACAGTACAGCTGGCGTTGCATGGAGCTGCAGGCAACCGGACAGCGGAGGCTTGCGAAAAATAAGCAATTCGTCACTTCAACGTATAAACAATAGTAAAAGCAACATAAACACATATTCTCATGGTCGGACCCATGCACTAGCGGCTCACGGCGGGCACAGGCACGCAGTGCGGTAGCGGTACCGGATCACACGTCATGGGCGTTGTCTCAGCATAGGTTGTTATGAGCGGAGAGGCAACAGTACAGCTGAGCGGAGAGACAACATTAAAACAACAGTACAGCTGGCGTTGCATGGAGCTGCAGGCAACCGGACAGCGGAGGCTTGCGAAAAATAAGCAATTCGTCACTTCAACGTATAAACAATAGTAAAAGCAACATAAACACATATTCTCATGGTCGGACTCATGCACTAGCGGCTCACGGCGGGCACAGGCGCGCAGTGCGGTAGCGGTACCGGATCACACGTCATGGGCGTTGTCTTAGCATAGGTTGTTCGCAATCTAGTTGAAGCCTAAGAAGACGGCCAGTGGGGTCTCACTGCTGCTGAGGCGACCTCGGAGACGATGCGTCGCCCCTCCTGTCGGCGACCTGCGGTGAGCAGGACTCCAGATAGCTGGCTGGCACGTTGCCGACACTGCCAGACGCTGTCAGCAGGCCTCACTGCTGCAAGTGATGTGCAGATGGACGCCAGGTGACTTCGTCTGCAGGCGATTCCGGAGACCGCGGCCTCACCAGGCAGTACCACCTGCATCGCCATGTCGGTGTTTCTAGAAATGGAAAAATAACAGTATTGGTGAAGGACAAGCAATACAATGTATTCTGTTTTCCTCTCTTGCAGGTATACGTAATCTACAATTATCATTGTTCCTATCCCATTCAACTGAACCTGAAAATTCCATATTGGCACATTGTTTGACTAAATTTGTGTAGTTGGGAACAGGGGCGACGCCACAGTGCGACGACTGGAGGGGACATTGACCATTTTGGAGGGGACGAGGACCATTTCAAGTCGATTCTTTCCATGCAACGCCATAGGCGTAACGTTAAAATTTTAAAAAGTGGAGGGGACGAGATCCCCTCCGTCCCCCCACCCTGTGGCGACGCCCTTGGTTGGGAAGCAGATTGTTTGAAATACATGTTTGGCTGAACAGTGCGGAAAATATTTCATTGATCACTACAGCTGCAACAAAAATACTGAGACAGAAAACATTTGCGCTTACCTGGCTCCTTAGTCCTTAGTCAGTCCCGCACAACGGAAGTGGTACCATTTATTTATCGCAGCCATCGCATCCGACCATCGGTGCTGCACTGATGCTGCTGCACTCCCCACATTCCCAGTAGGTACCTTAGGAGCGTCTTGGCTGTGAAAAGATTACATGAGTCATGGCGCATACATGAATAGTAAGATGTTTTATATGTTTAACATCGCATAGCAAAGACACAACAGCTGGGAGTCAAGTGTAAGCCAAAGTGTAAGCCCTGCCATGTTTTGCAGACTGGATTTTAAGCAAGAAAAGCTTTGCTAAAAATGACGCTTGACGAAGCCTCATCCTACTGGGCTGTCTGACATGTCTCCCTGTAAAAAGCATGTAACCCTTATATTGTATATATGATGAATATGTTAATAATGCAGAGAAAACACAGTATAAATTATACCCAACGTTTCATCTTAATCGACTTTGTCAAGGGTGTTTGAACAGCTTGAGATGAGTGAAATGTAAGGGTACCTAGGTACATCTGAAAATAAACTGAATCTGCGTTCAATAAACATTGATTTTGATAATACATTTCACAAATCAACTGCTAATAACAATCATACTAAAATAGCACGACAGATAACTAACAATCGCATGAAGAACTTCTTGATTCGCCTTGACATTGTCGTCCGATCGAATGTTGTCTGAAGTTACACATTTGTCTTTTCTGCGCAGCATTTGTGTTTGCCATTTACCGCACCAAATGTTCGCCAGCGGTGGTGACCTTTCCTTACCTGCTCACGAAACGTCACACACGACATGACGTCACCCGAAGACGTCATCAAAAAGTCCAGCTCTTAGGCGTGTCCGCCGTGTTTCGCGAATGTCACTTTTGATGCAAACATGCGCCACATCTGTCTAAAATGCATCCATTTGATTGAATGAAGGAATATTGACACCATATCCGTAAAAAACTTTGTCATTAGAACACATGAAGGGACGCATGCTTTTTTGGGGGTTTTCACGATTTTTCACAACCTTGTATTACAACCTTGTTTTATTGTGGCTTTGTTGAATTATAAAACAAGTTTTGAGTAATGTTGATCGTTTGAACCTGTTTGAACTGTCATCTCAAGGGTAGGTGCTGTATGTGATTATTGTGATGTCTGTTGTGGGGCATAGATAATTCAAATTTGCTTTTATCACAATCATCATCATTGCTGCATGAAACAACTGATTGATTTTGAAATATTCTTAGCATGTACACCTCAAAGTTCAACTTGTGCTGCTTCATGATTCATGGTTGATTTCCGCCGGTTTGGGGGTGCCCAAGTTCCCCGCCGGTTCAGCCGGCTTGGCTTTGGAGCCTCAACAGATTGTTCAGGTCAAGGTTACCGTTGGGGCGGCAGCAGATTTGTTACGCCGGGGCACTCCCAACTTGGCAGAAATTAACAACCATGGCATGATTTCAAGATATTTTGGGTCATACTATTAACTGGATTATTTGCCAGCTGGTGCCTGGTGCCGTATGGTGGCGCCAGCAGAGCTTGGTACCTATATATCAATGCTTGATATAAATGACTATAACTGAATGACTATGAAGTTTGAATGACTAATGAGAGAAAGAGAATACCCAACTACAAACTTCATCATTTTTGTTTTGTTCTGAGGGTGGGGTAAATGCCTCAAATGTCCACTTAGATCTACCAATAGTTTCAGCAGATCAGATTAGCCCATTGTATAATATTTGGTCACAACGCATTAGTCATCAACTTCTCAGTTATGAACTTGTCACTAACCAACTAGCCTCAAGACCATAGCTGACCTGCCTGCTTGCTCTCAACCAGCCATCTTGTGCACCAATTTAGGCAAGATGGAAAGGTGAAAGCTCACTACTGAGCCTAGTTGCTACTTACCATACCAATACCATTGCAACATGGCATAGTGCCGGAGCTTTGGCCTCTTTTTGGTCTCCCCTGCAGCCTCTCACTCAGTATCCTGCTGTCCAGAGTGGTGATATCTAACCTATATATTAGGGATCTGGAGGCAAGTACCTTTTCAAGCTTGTTTTAAACAATCTTCAAGCTGAAGCTTCCCCAAGTTTAGGGAAATCCCTGATTGATGATGACCCATTAATTTATAATATGCTCTCAGCTGATGCTCTGGCAGTTATAGTCTACTTATTGACCTCTATAGTAACTAGGTTACTATAGAGGTCAATGGGTCTACTAGATTCAAGGCAAGGCCCAATGCCTAATGCCCAGCAGCTGGGCCATGGATGAAGCTGGCTGAACTTTGTGTGAAGTCAGCTCACCTATGCCAGGTTCTACATGCCTATAAGCCCCAACATTGTGTAACTGAAAAGGTGATGATGACAGCTGCCAAGAATGATGTGCTTGATAAAATGGCATACTTCCTGTTATATGGTGCTGGAAGTTACTTTCATGTAGGTATGGAGAATAGTTATGGCTTATGAGCACAAGTAAGTCTTTCTTGTGCCATGATTGTCATCTGCAGAAAAAATATCTTGTATTAGTGCTGGTTATATTGATGTGCATCATTATGGATAATAAAAATGATATAAATTGAAAAGCTGGTAAGTACCTAGCTTACAAAGCCTCTGAATCCATGCATTGTAGAACAGCATTCAATCATTGTAACTAAATACCTATATGGTTTTCATGTTTAGTGAATCTGCCTGTTGGTAAATTCACATGTAAATTTATTTTTCCTTCCAAGATAAGCTGATTGCTAGATAAAAGTCAGTCACACCAGCCAGCCTGTTTGTATCACTAAATTGATTTTTGTTCTGGTGATCATAAGTCCTAATGATAAAAAACTGCTTCTTCTTTATAATTTGCAAATGTGTCAAAATTACTAGGTGAACTTTCTGCTTTTCCTACAGATCTAGCAAGGGAAACAGGTAGCATGCCATCGACATCAGAGAGCACTGTAAAGGAAGGCCCAGGACAGCCTTCAACCCAAATAACTAAGAAGAAAACTTATCGAATGCCATCGTGGAAAATCAGGTAGGTACTACTAATGTATTGTATTCAAATGTGCTGCATGGTACTGGGTAGTATTGATGTCATACCTATCTGATGTATGACATCAATGCCATCTAAAGAAATGAAATGCTAAAGAAGGCATGAAAGACAATAGCTTGTGCTGTATCAAGATTTTAGGACAGTTTAAAAAGAAATTATACGTTATGCTAGCTACCTTATGTAAAGATGTCTTGATTATTTACCGTAATTGACAGGCGACTAAAGGGACGTGGCATCGGTGCCTTGCTGAAGCAACTGCAGCCAGATGGCTGTGCTGGACAGGATCCCACACCATCAGGTCACCTAGAGGGTGAAACAACCGATCCTGTTCAGAGAATCTCGCACAATGCAGAGAAGTTGTAAGTGATATGCCCTGCGTGTGCCTCTGTCTGTTCATTTAACGGGTACGGGAAGACCATCTCAATTTCTCAGTGCAGGACGTTTAAACGTTTGAGCTTAACACATTTTTTGTCCTTGCATACGATTTCGCCAACCTAGAATGTGCGTGAAGGGTCGGACTAAACCCTGGACAGTGGACATCTCAATTGGCTCTTGAGTCTTGGTTAAAACAACAACAAAACTTTGCTTTGAAGACCAACCAATTTTGACGTGTTTAGTTTTACGATATACGATCACATTAACATTTAACATGTTTAACATAACCATTAACATGTCAACTACTTTCAGGGAGAGCAAAGCGCTTAACCTGGCTAGGAAGTCCGATTCATCCGAGCAAGAAGGCCGGCCTCTGGCGGAACAAGCTCAACCCCCAATAAAGGATAGCTGCAGCTCTCCGGTGCATCCACCTGTCAGCATTCCGAAGTTGGACAAAAGGCTAGCCCAACAAGAGGAAGGTGTCAAAGAAAGTGGCGGAAAGAATGCCTTTAAGAGGAAAATGACTGCGCTTGTTCGAAAGAGCCCGGAATTACGAAAATATTGGCACCAACGCTACCGTCTCTTCTCTAGGTAAGAAGAAAACATTTTTATCGTATCAGATGAAATGCCATGCTTTTTTTGATAAGCTCAATAGGTGCTAAGTGTTTCCACAAAAGTCGGGATGCCGATGCTATGGAAACTAGATTAGTTGACGAGTGATTAACTCTTCCCTGACCCAATTGCGAGTGATGTTAAGGGGTGACACCTCTCGTCTTCGACAGGTTTGACGAGGGAGTTCGTCTGGACCGGGAGGGCTGGTTCTCGGTGACGCCCGAGCGAATCGCGCGGCACATCGCCGACCGGTGTCGCTCGGACGTCATCGTGGACGCGTTTTGC
Source organism: Amphibalanus amphitrite (assembly GCF_019059575.1). Lineage (NCBI taxonomy): Eukaryota > Metazoa > Arthropoda > Thecostraca > Balanomorpha > Balanidae > Amphibalanus > Amphibalanus amphitrite. The sequence goes on along the minus strand of NW_024882652.1, from coordinate 59,884 downwards.
GGCGTCGGCGGCAACGCCATCCAGTTCGCCGCCACCTGCCGGCTCGGTGAGACCGCACACACAACGGGACCTGGGCTGACAGAGAAGACATGAAAGAGCGTGAGGCACGAAATCCTAATGACGTACGGGCTGACATGGTTAATGGTTATATACAGACATTTGTTAGTAAATGAGCCGTGGAAGTCTCCACGTTTTGCTATTACCGACTTAGCTTCTAACGAAATACCGTTGAACCGAAGATCAGTGCTCAGAGACGAAGTGTTTTGACACATGTTTTTCTCCGACAGTGATTGCGGTGGACATATGTCCCGAGCGTGTGGAGCTGGCTCGGTTTAACGCCGGCGTGTACGGTGTGCAGGACCGTATCCAGTTTGTGGTCGGCGACTTTTTCGAGCTGGCACCGCGGCTGCGGGCCGACGCCGTGTTTCTTTCGCCTCCTTGGGGTGGTGAGTGAAATATAAAACATAACGATTTTCTCATGGCTCATGCTGGATATGAAATAGCAAATACGGTGACATGCTGCCTATATGGCCCAAAGTAGTCGCTCAATATTGAGCATGTGGAGAAACGTGGTATCAACAGTCATCTTTTTCATCCATTTTTGTTATGTATCATTCACTTTCCGTTGACCCTCCGCCATTTGTCACAGGTCCTGAGTACTCGAATGCTGAGGTGTACGACATGTACCGACTGGACGGTACAATGGATGGTCGCGAGATGATGCGAGCCGCCCGCTCCATCTCCAAGAACATCGCCCTCCTGGCGCCGCGCAGTGCCGATGTAGATCAGGTGAGATCGACTTCTGTTCCTGATAGTCTGTAGTCAAATTTAGCAGTGTCTGGGAATCTGACCGGTTCCATATCTATTTAATGTTTTATCATGCTTCTTGATCGTTTTGAAACGTTAACGGATAACCTTATCAATTTACTTAGGTTCTAACTATATGGTTTCTATATGGACTCTTTCTAGTTCAAAATCATCATGGTCGAAGTGTGCGGCGCTATCAGTGGAATGAGCATTAGTACCTTCCCTTATCGCTATACTGACGGACCATATTTATCTCAGCTGGCGGCGATGGCCGGCCCGGGCGGTCGGGTGGAGGTGGAACAGAATCTCCTCAACGGCCGGGCCAAGACCATCACGGCATACTACGGGGACCTGATCGGCACGGGCGAGTCATGAGACAGCGGTGAAACGGTGCTTCTGAAGGTGGAATGGCCAGATGGTGCTCCTGTGGTGTATTGTGATGACATGAATACAGAAAAGCCATGCTGTGTTGTAACTTGTAATATGCTTTTGATATGCACTGAAGATGGGTGTTGAACATGTTTATAGTTTATCTGACGTAACGACAATGCCACAATACGTGAGTAACCACATGTATTTGTCATTCACAGATTCACTTGCATTTCGAATCGTTCCGTAATACTCACTCCTGAGAAATGATGAGTTCACATTTGTTCAAAAGCTGATTTATCAGCATACTTTGCAACGAATATCCGACTCGCAATCCCACTGGCGGGGTGGGGAAGGGGGGTCGTTGAACATCAACAAAGCTTCGCCAACGCTGTGGGAACTGTACAGGAGAAACATCCAAACTATAGAACACTTCAGTCCTTCAGTGCTAGCGCACTTCAACAACCTACGCTGACTTCACTCGGAGGTGGACGGGGTGGCACCTGAAGGCACCGGCCGTTCCGCCTCACTCAGCAGGCGCAGACGCTCCGCCTGGCGTGCTGCCAGCAGGCGGCGGAGGCAGAACGCCTCCTCCCTCAGACGGGCCACCCGCGCTCGCAGCACCGCATTCTCGCCGTCCAGCCAGCAGGCGCGCAAGTTGATCTGATCTTCACGCGCCTTCCGACTGTCGCGCGACCGCTTGGCGGCCAAGTTGTTTCTTCTGCGGCGCTCGAAGTACTTCTGGTCCTTGAGGGCGTCCGGGATGGCGCGTTTGGCGCCCCGGGGGCGTCGGGCGCCGGCGCCCTGCAGCGCCCGCGCCACCAGCGGACTGCTGAGACCCACCACTCCCGGAGGCAGCAGTGAGAGAGGAGCCAAGGAGGGCGGCGCCACGGGCGTCCCAGCCACCGACATCTCCGCCTCGCCCGACATGTTCACCGGAAAATAGAAGAATGGCACTTTGTTTTTGTCTTCTGTTGCCATCAATGACAATGGTCACTTATTCAGCAGAGTAGCGATTTCTTTGAAGATGGCGAAAAGGCCAAGGATCTAAGATCTTCTTCAGTGTCACTCCTGCTCACCGAAATCTCACCCAGTACTGCCTCTTGGTCGTAATCATGCGTGAACCACCACCGAAACCCAGTCACTGCGACCGGCGCGAGGTGAATGCGCAGAATGCCGACTGTGGTGACACCAATGCCGCTTCGGATTGCCTCGGGCTAATTGGCGATGCGCATTGATCGCAGCGTGGGAGCAACCGCAGCTGCCTGGCTGGTGGCCGCTGATTTCGGCCCGGTCCGGCCGGTGCTGGTGGTGGCTCCACCCGATCGATTTATGATATCTGTACCTGTAGTGATTGTTTTGCTATTTGCTGAGTTGAATCTTAGTTGGGAGCCGGTTGGCATGATCGAGTTATTTTAGAGAGCTTTTATTACCCTCGGCCTCTACCATGCGCTTGGCAGTTGGCATTGAGCACTAACAGATTTGAAGTGGCTTGGGTATCGCTCGAAGATGTATCGCTGGAGCTTTACACCAATGACGTAGTGACAGACCTGCTTTATTACATATATTCTGACTTCTGGTGAAGGTCAGGTCAAATTAGGGCAAATTTCAAAGCTGATATTTTTGCATAAAATGGGTATCGTTTCGATGCAGCTCTCGTCATGGGGAGTCTAATGGTGGTCCTTTGTTTTGCGCTACGTGGTGTAGAATTGCTAAAAATTAATTTTGAAAACTTGACTTCATCATTTTGAACAGTTTTTTTTTCGCCATAACTTGGCCAAAAAGAGACATCGATCTCAAATGTGTTATGTGGATAGGAGACGGTAGAGACTATTATATATATATATATATATATATATATATATATATATATATATATATATATATATATATATATATATATATATATATATATATATATATATATTAATATATATATATATATCTATATATTCCGTTGTTTTCGAAATTGCATAGTAAAACATTTGGATTTTTTTTGCTGTTTTATCCAAAAAATTACTTTTTTGATTTTGTTGGGTCAAAATAAAAAAAATAAACATAAAAATCCGATATAGCAGTTTATAGTCCTATCAACCCTAAATCGTTTAAGTCAAAAACATTTTTCTGTATATCTTCAAAGCTGTAGGCCTGACAGTTCTTCCCGCGAAACCTTTTTTGGGTCGAAAATGGCAGAACACGACGTCATTCTGACATCATTCGTGGCCAACCTATCATAGCCTCTGGAAAAATATTTGGTCACTTTATGTAAAATTGATGCCCGGAGTGGTCCTCAAAGTTTAGTGACGATATCTGCAGTCGTTTAGGAGATATCTACGGAAAATGAGGGGGGCCGTTTGGCCCCCTCCCCCTACGGGGCGCGGGTTAAAAGTGACATTTTTGCTTTGAGGCTGATTTTTTCGTAACTTATTCGAAAAGATGCATCAACAGGCGTGCCGCTAAACTATTTGCGGAAGGCCTGGCCGCCTGAGGCCTGAGGGACAATGATTATCATTTTATGTTGACAAATGCAGCGTGACTGAGCATTCAGAATGTTTGTAGCGTCACACGCTACGTGATACGTCATATTTTTAAACACTGATGGAAGGGTTCTTGTATTTCATTAAAACAGCTGCCTTGGCGAAAAATAACCAATTATAATTTGTCGTAACACGAATTATATTTATTTTTCTTCATCCCAGGCGTGTTTTTGACGAAATTCTGGAAGATGATGATAGCTTTTTCATACACGTCACGTGCGTTGATAGCCTAACAAGATGCGTAAATGCGGCCAAAATATTGTGCATTGGGTTCCGGCTGTTTACCGTTAAATTCTACGTGCCTTATTATCATGTCAACATGGAGCTCCCGTTTACGATAAACATACAGGTGTTAAACATATATTTAGACACCAATTCAAGTATGCAAGTCAGCAACCTAAATCTGCTTAGTACGCATGGACAAGTCTGATGATGAAGAAAAATCGACTGGTGTGACAGATGGCAATGATGAAACTGAACACAAGCAGGAGGCAGGTGAAAATCATGACAGTGATGAGGAGCTTCCGTCCGAAGAAGCCGACTTTATTGCGCTGCCTGCTCGCACAAGCCTCGTTAGATACTTTGTTATGGTTACGGTAGCAATTACTTGGATATCATTTATCATCGCGTGTGGAGTAACGACATATCTTGGAGTTATATCGAAACCCATATTGGATCCAAGCCGTTTCTTCTACGCCGGCTGCTACATTGGAATGACTTCGTGCATTGTTGGATTTGGAGGCGCCGAGGACATTCATAAACAAACTCTTTGGATATATTGTGCTCTGCTGTCTTTGGCGTTGTGCTTGACATTGTGTGGCATCATCGGTACTGGAGGTGTGATACTTCATGGAGCTCTGGACAATGACACATCAGTGTGGACGGTCGATCCCAAAAGGTTTCGACGGTCATTTATTGTTTCCTACAATGAAACGTATTTTGATGGATACGTCCCAAATATCCGCCATCAAAAGAAGAAATCAGGATTAACATCTCTCATAACCTCACGGAAGGCGGCGGCGATAGATTATGACCATCGAATGTGGAAGCAATTCAGTGATCCAACGGTTCTCACAAATATGACCGTAACTCTTATAGTGTTCGAGGTTATATCGTTAATACTTGGTCTTTGTCTTCTCAAATTTTCTGGTGATCAGTGGTGGATTCTTTGGCGAATAGACATGTAAATAGCACTACTGTGTCAAGTTTCAAACGGTTACAAATGAACGAAGCCTTCCTAATACCTGTGCAGTGTGGGGGACCATCAAAACGTCCAAAACCGCAGCATCCAAAGTACGCAACATCCAAAACCGCAGCGTCCAAAGTACGCAACGTCCAAAATACGTCAAAAATCGGGTATATAGGGAGCATTCACAACGTCCAAAACCGAAACATCCAAAACCGCAACGTCCAAAAACGTGTCATCCAAAAACGCAACATCCAAGGACGCATCATCCAAAGGACGCAACATCCAAAGGACGCAACATCCAAAGTACGCAACATCCAAAGTACGCAACATCCAAAACCGTCAGTTTAGGTTAGGTGAGGCAAGGTTAGGTTAGGTTTCCTTATCCCCGGTAGGCATAAATCAGTAGGTTAGGTTAGGTTAGGTTAGGTTAGGTTAGGTTAGGTTAGATTAGGTTAGGTTAGGTTAGGTTAGGTTAGGTTAGGTTAGGTTAGGTTAGGTTAGGTTGGGTTAGGTTAGGTTAGGTTAGGTTGGGTTTCCTTATCCCCGGTAGGCAAAAATCAGTAGGTTAGGTTAGGTTAGGTTTGGTTGGGTTAGGGATAGGCAAAAATCAGTAGGTTAGGTTAGGTTAGGTTAAGTTGGTTTTGGATGTTGCGTGCCTTGTATGTCGTGGTCTTGGACGTTGTGGTTTTGGAGGTTACGTACTTTGGATGTTTCGTCTTTGGATGTTACGTTTTTTGGATGATACGTTTTTGGACGTTGCGGTTTTGGATGTTTCGGTTTTGGACTTTGTGAATGCCCCCTATAAACCCGATTTTGGACGTATTTTGGACGTTGCGTACTTTGGACGCTGCGGTTTTGGATGTTGCGTACTTTGGACGCTGCGGTTTTGGACGCTTTGATACGGACCCGTGCAGTGTATATAGCCTCAAGTTGAAAACGCGACGATTGATTGCATTGCATTGCTGGACTGAAAAATGATGATCAGAGAATTGCTACAAAATGTGAGTACCTCCACTGACGTGTTAGATCACCATTATTACGTGATACCATGCGATAGTTGCTGCCCTTTGCCTTTTTTCTTAAAATTTATCGTCATTCTGCAGTTCCTCAGCCTAAAAGATGCAAATTGTACGACCATTTTCTGTCCCATAACTCAGTTGGTAAAGGAGAAGATCACTGGTGGTGAGAGCCCGGGTTTGAGTTGCTCCGGTGCTCAACATTTGAGATTCGTGACAGGGATGGTCTGCTGTTGGTGGGAGTAGCCGCAGCGCAGCCGGTTCAAGTCATTTCATTGCGACGCGAAGTGCGACGGACCGTGTCTTGCCTTGACGAGCACGCTATAGACTTCGGCGTCTAAAATTTACAGATAACCAAAGATTACCATATCGGGCAGTAGGGGTTGGAACCTGCGGAACAAGCTCTGCTTAGCGCTGGCACCGGCTCTGTCAATTCGTCCACTTAAACATCCTAGCTAAGTGTGTTAAAGGATTGCCACATAACCTGTTATTTTACCTTCTTACCATGTTCTAGACATTGTTTCTGTTGAAAGTGATCGTTAGGCGGCACGGGCGGACATCGATAGCAGCGCCTCTATCGGTCACTAGGGAAAGCTGGGCTGTAGGCGACGAAATACCGGCTGAGTTGTCACACGTTGAATAGGTTTATAGACATCCGTCTTGTGAAAAAGTTGAACTTTTGCCTTCAATATTTCTACAGACAATTTTAAAGTGTCTTCACATAGATTACAACACCGTTTAGATTGTTGTATTCACTTCAAGCCTTCCCTATTGTTCTTGATGATGCAGGAACTATTTCTAATAAGTGTTTCTAGCTTAATAAAAGAACATATTGTGCAAACGATGAAAAAAGCATAGATGGAAGATTTTCAATGCAATTTTCTCTAGCAATTAATGGTAAATTCTCTACAGATCAAGGAAAAGGTGTATGCTAACTGATAATTTAAAGTTCTTGGGGCCAGTTGTTTTCTTCTTTTCTTACGTCGCCCCAATGGCCGCGAATACACTTGTGATAACGCCTATCGTGTTTTGTCCGTGTCATACGGACATACTGTACAACATACCTCATATGGCGGTTCATAATGAAAAGTGCCCTCTGGTCAGAGCATTCTAATTTGGCACAATCGCACATCGATATCGTATTCTCATGAGAGCGACTGTATGCACCTAAACCTCTAAGCCAACCCAGCTTCACAATCGTTGACTTTCATTATTTCCTTTATTAGGTTAGACCCTTTCCCTCTACTTAGACCAGTAACGGACCGTGGATTAGGAGAATAGAAGCATCTGAGACATTGGGCTGAGTCGACTACCGACGGGTGTACCGTATTTACTGAGCCCGCCCTGTTTGGCCGGTTGTGTTGAGACAGGACCAGTCACGCAAGCGGACACCCCGGACCCCGCAGGGGTGCAGCTCTATTAGAGTTATAGCCTTTCTACGGTTTTCGATTGTGATCTCAGCCCGCGTTACGTTACGTAATCAGGATTATGGGTCGACTCCTGAATCCACTTCACTATACTGAAAGAGGCAATGGAAGCGATGCATCAATGCGTTTTAGCAATCCTCAATGTCGAATTGTGACAGTCGAATCAAAGCTGATATGCCCGTAAGCAAAGTAACTTCCTTTTAACCCTATTAGTGGCAGGCTCCTGGCTACCCCTATTAGTGGCAGGGGGGGGGGGCTGTTTATGACCCCCCCCCCCTGATATCTCGAGATTAGAGTTGCAAAGTTTCCCCCAAAGGCTGCTACCGGCACCGCCCCGCCCCACAAATTTTTTGGGGGATACCGGCATGCTACCACGCCCAAAGCAAAACCACCACCAAATTACCGGCATACTAAAAAACCTGCATTGTTGATTCCAGTTTACCCCTACAAGAGATGCCACATTTTCCTCTTAGTGCCCAAAGTTTGAATCATATGCTAATAATTTTTTTTGTGCAAAACCAAAAATACCGGCATGCTACCGGCAAGACATGCCAGATACCACAAAAAACTTGCGGTAGTGAAAAATTACCGGCATGCCGGTAATGCGGTAGGGAAACTTTGCAACTCTACTCGAGATCTATCTCGAGATTTTCAAAATTCAAACGGCATTCGATTTCGCTCAACATGATCTACATTTCTAAAAATAAAAATTAAAAAATGTCAATAGGGGGGTAGAGGGGGGGGGGGGTAAAAACGGGCAAATTGCAGATACATTTTAGACTGTTTATCACGGCCAGGTTTCTGAACCAATCTTAACGCAACTTTTGCCGATCGATAGAGAATGAACCAGGAATTCACATGGATCCTAAAAATATGCTTTTTCAAAAATCATAGGCGGATACAGATCATTGAGATTGGGGGTACACAAAAAGTATAGTAAATAAGGTTTTTGTTGGTACTGTTTCTAAAAAGGGTGGCAATGGTCTTGTTATGTTACAATTTTCTTATGAGAGAACGACTACAATTGTATTGGTCATGCATAGGCGGTGTCAGGGCACCTATGTTGGGAGGTAGAACATAACCCCCCTTTTTGGACGCCTGGATCCGCCTATTATAGCAAAAACGTGTCAAAAGAGGATGCACAATAACTTTGTATATGTTATCACATGATACGTTTCATTCACTGTTCGTAAAACTGGTGCATACAGTTATAATACATCAGCATCGTGATCTTCGCCCAAATGACTCGCTTCACGAATAGGACCCCCCAATTCCCAGTGCTCTGGAGCCGCCCCTGGTAAAGTTATGAGCTTGAAATTTTCAGGGAATGTGCCCAATTTAGTTTTAGGAAAAGTCAGAAAATTTCAGCATCGTAGCTTCAGCGGTTTCGGAGATATTCCCGAAAAACCTGAGGGGTGGATGAAAACAACCCCCCTGCCACTAATAGGGTTAATATTCAGTGGGAATGTTCTTCAACTGACAACTGATGCTGCCGCTGCATAACATCTGACAAGTGCTAATGCCTGTTTCTTAGCGGACATGACTGATGAACTGCGAAGTGGCGCTAACCGCTTGTGACAACGGATGCTGACTCTGATATCACATAGTCTCTACCCGTTTTCCTGAATATTGTCGCTTCTTCTGGTGGTTTAGGTTGCTCAGCTTCTGAACTGAACAGTCGCCAGTCAATCGTCCATACCGAATGATATCGCCGGTGTCCGAGGCAACCGGCCGACTTCATAGCCGTGTATTGCGGTACAGCATGTATCAGGCGCTCCACTGCCCTGCCATCTATCGGCCATGGAAATAACATACGCGTAGTCGGTCCTGCAAGAGTTGGTGCGGAGTAATGAGAGGAAGGTAATGTGAACCCGCGTTACTCTATGACGGGCTCTTATGCCGCTATTTACACAAAATTCTGATCTTATATCAAAGTAATCCTACGATTCTGCAAGCCTACAGAGTACTACGGCTGACTAGCGGCTCCCCATAGCATTCATCGAGCTGGAAGACGACAGAAGAACAGTGTGAACTGTGAGAAAGCCAAATCATTTTTTTTTAGACGGCCAGTGGGCTGCCGCCTTTCATCGATCCAAATCCAAGATAATTACCTTCCTGTGTAATAGCTGGAGGCTAGCCTCCAGTTCGCGTTTGCTTATCTTCTCCAATAGAGTGACAAAAGAACCTCGTGTCGTGTCCAATATCAATAAGTAGTAACTATAAATTGGGCTATCTGAGCTTGAGGACCGACGATAGGACCTTTTAAGCCTGAGCTAGCCCGAGACCCTCTTCACTTGTGCGTCAATGGCGGTCGGAGGGTCTGTCTAAATCCCCTGCGAAATAATGTGAGGTACAATAAAGGGTTTTCTTCTACGCTCTGTTTGCACTTACCAGCCACCAGAGTATATAGATAATAGAAACAATTGCTGCTCACTGCTCATAAATGCGCACTGCCGGCACTGCCTTCTGATTACTTGACGGTCGAATATTTTAAGCACGCTACCGCCAAGGTCTTTGGAGCGCTTCGCAGATGACCTCTGAGTAAACCCATGTCACCAGGGCAAGGTAAGTAACCATACCTCTAAAAACTTTGTGAATCTGGCATTCTTACAGACTATATCCTGTTTGAAGGCTTGGGCAATTGACAATGGAATCATCATCAATAATTTGTTTATCTTAGAATTTAGATATCGGTGACCTAAAGCTAGACCTCAATTTTGCGATCTCTTCACTATATATAAGATGGGTATACCTACTATGGACGTCAAACCGCTTGAGACCCCACTTTTTTGCGATTATTTTAAAATGCGTCAACTCTCGTTGACAATATTCTGGCAATGTGTGTTTCAGAACCTGCCGAAACTTTTATTACTAAGGTATTTTGACGCCAAACGATTATGAAAGGTACTTCTCATTCACTCGTAATGTTAAATTTCACGGAACGAATCTGCTGTTTGGGTAGAGGCTACGCGCTCATGGGGCGGAGCCACGTAATGACGTCAGCGCTAAGCTCCGCCCTACCCCTCCGGCGCTCCTTGCCCGGCGACCGGTCACTCGCGTCCCTCGCTCCATTCAGGCTTGATGGTGGGCGGTAGCTGGTAGCGGTAGCGGGCGCTAGTAGATGGCATTTAGAGCAGATGGCGCTGGTGGCGGGGCTCGAGTGTGGCCGAGCGCAAGCCTCTGCCCGGGCCTGAATTGACCTTAGCATTACGAGTGAATGAGAAGTACCTTCCATAATCGTTTGGCGTCAAAATACCTTAGTAATAAAAGTTTCGGCAGGTTCTGAAACACACATTGCCAGAATATTGTCAACGAGAGTTGACGCATTTTAAAATTATCGCAAAAAAGTGGGGTCTCAAGCGGTTTGACGTTCATAGTAAGTGTCGCATAAGTCAATGGAAGAAATTTGAACTCCCTTTCTTTTGGACGAAAAGACACTCGAACATCACTGTCAGATGACACACACACTGTCGGAAAAGGGTCAGCATGACACACACACTGAATCAGAAAATTACACCCGTGACCCCTTTTATGCCCCTGAAATCACCTCAGGTCATGCAACGTCTATAACAGTTTTCTTTACAATAACTTTAGGTAGAAACACGCTAAAGCGATGAAAACACCTTGAAGTTGCGTTCAGCTCAAGTGTCACCAAATATTGACTGATATGCGCATTACCTTTAGGCATACGTGACCTCGACCTAAGATCAAACTTAAAGTTGATCTTTTCAGGGTCAACTTATAGTTTCTTCGACGCGTCTCGGCCGTCGGCGAGAGAACCGCGATGCCGGTAAAATTAACGTAATATGCTTGACCTTGGTGTCAAAAGTTACTGCAGAAAAACGTGTTCCGCAAAAACGTCAAATCTTGAGTTGTTGCTCACTGGACTCTGGACTTGGAGGCTTAACCGTTGAGTCTAGATCAAATCTGGGAATAGCAAACAGAAAGAACTTTGAAAGAGCTATCGAATGCGTACCTATTTACTTGGCGCTGCAGCTAATGTGGGTTCTTACAGGCCAGCATGGGACCCTTAGAAGTTAGCGTGGGTGGGATCTTAAAAGACCGGCATGGGCCGGCGTTGGACCCCAGAGGCCAGCAGAGGGCCCTCAAAGGCCAAGATGGGCCCTCAGGCCGATGCGGGCCCTTATAGGCAGGCATTGGCTCTTCAGAATCCAGTGCGGGGGGGGGGGGCTCAGAGGCTTATGTGGGTCCTTAGTCTTACAGGCCAGCATGGGGCCCTTAGAGGTCAGTGTGGGGCAAAAGACCGGCATGGGCCGGCGTTGGACCCCAGAGACCAGCGGAGGGCCCTCAAAGGCCAAGATGGGCCCTCAGAGGCCGACCCGTGCTCTTAGAGACAGACATCGGGTCTTCAGAATCCAGTGCGGGCCCCCAGAGGCACTTAATTAAAGGCTAGTTAAGACAGTAATGAGGCCACCGGAGGTCGGTGTGAGGCCCTCAGCCACTGGTTGGGCCCCTGAGGCCGGTTTAGGGGCACCCAAAGGTCAGTGGAGGGCCCTCAGAGGTCAACGTGGGTCTTCAGCGGTCAATTTATGTGGGTGCTTGACCGCCACTGAAGGGCCCTCAGAGGTCAGTGTAGGACCCTCAAAGACCGGTATGGGAGCTGTTCATAGCTGGCGTGAATTTCTCGAGCCTCGTGACAATCGAATACGGGCCAGGGTGAGGGCCCCATACGCCCATAGGAGCCTGTCGGTTGTTTTTTTTTGGGGGGGGGGGGCAAATGATATGATGGCCCCCCTGCAGGGGCGTCGTTTTGTATAGGCCTGGGAGTGCCCGAGCACTACCAATGTTCAGCTGAGCACTACCAATGTGTTGTTGAGCACTACCAACATTTTCTTCACTTATTGAGAAAATTGCATTCAAACATGTCATACAAATAAAATGAATGAGGTTCTTATGTATAAAATCAACATGATAGCAAGTAACTTCAATGGTAAGTGGTAACTATTGATGAAAATCTATAGACTTACTCCACAAGTAGATTGAATTTGAATTGGTTGACCAATTCAATCTTCTTGTAGCGTACCTAAGTCCATAAATTTCCATCAATACCTAGGTATCATTTTCACTTTCCACATCATGTCATTACGTCAAGTAATTTCAAGTTATGTGGTACCTACCTACCTACCTACCTACCAAGTTTCACAATAGTCAGGGGCGTCGTTTTGTATAGGCCTGGTAGGGCCCGAGCCTTACCAATGTTTATTTGGGCCCTACCAATGTTCGCTGAGCCCTACCAATCTTTTGTCACTTATCAGTTGATAAAAAATCAAAATAAACAGATAAGCAAATATTAAATAAGCACATATGCAAGTACATAAATAAGGTTCTAGCCACAGTAGGTGCATGTAGCTGACAATGAGGTTTCACGTGTCTAGGACTCCGGTCCTTAATGGATTTTAAGAGGCTCGAAAACGCAATTGGTTATAGAGGTCCATAACTGCCTCTGAGTCCCGCATACCACGCGACCGCCCCTAATAGACCCCGATCCGTCTCCACACCAGCCGCTGGAGGCCCTACACCGACTTCGGAAGGTGCCGCGGTGCTCCAGAATAGGCCATAGGTATATTGATTTGAGTGGGTGATGCAGCCTGATTCCCCAGGGTTCAACACCAGGTCATTACCGCATCAGACCCCGAAAACTGAAGCTCGTAACTACGAGGGGCGTTCAAAAAGTTTCGGGCCGAACAATGAAGGAGTTGGAATTTTGGCCTGCAAGGCGGTGTGTTAAATGATGTGTTATTGGGATGTCCACTTACGCAAATTAAGTAAGTGGCCATTAATTAAGTCTCTTCTGTGATTGATTCGGGCTTCTATTCGTAGCATAGTTCGCCATTTCGGATAGGATGGGCGACGCCCAGAAGAGAGCAGTGATTCGTTTCATAGTAGTTAGTGCAGAAAAGGCACCAAGCGTTAACCCTCGCCCTGGGCATTTTTCATAACACGGCCTGGCAGGGGGGAGGGGTCGATGCGACCCCCCTCCGCTCGTCAACTTTCCAAAACAGGGGCACACAATTGATGATGTGCGTCCATTCGATAAACATCGAGGAGAGGCTATAGGGAAGCTGACGTAAAGTGTGCACCTGATGGCTGATCCGCGACCACGCACCTGCGTACATGGGCGGGATGACGAACAGTGAAGCGATGAGCTTCGAGTTGTTGTCGCATCCACTTTTTTCTCTCCGAACCTTGCACACTCTGGTTAGTGGTTGCCACCTCTTCCCCAACATAAGAAAATTAGCAGCGGCAACCTCGCTAACAGCAGGGAGACGAAATCAGCCGTCTTGGACGTGCAGGATGGGTCCAAAACCCACTTGGTTATGGAGGCCTTGAGGGCTCTCGCGAAGCGCTGCGCGAAATGTGTTTGTCCTAACGGTGTTTATTTGAATAAATGAACTTTTTGGTCTAATGAGTCGATGCTGTATCTCTCTGCTCCTTCATGGTCGGGCCCGTAGCTTTCTGAACGCCCCTCGTACTGTCATCCTTTTATTTTGGCAAGCAGGTCTTTCTAACCATCGTTGTGTTTCCAGTCCTTGTTAGTTGTCGAACCCTTCAATTGGCGTGGGTCTTCAAAACCGTTCCTGGCCCCGCAGCCGTCTTTTTTAGTCGGCTTGGGCCCTCAAAGCTGTTCCTGTCCCCTTTCAGCACAGCCGTCCTTTTAAGTCGATGTGGGCCTCTTTCAGAATGGCGTGCATTCCTCCGACACTATTGCCTATATAACTGCGCGTTTTGTGCATGGCGTCCGGTGTGGACCCAGATTTCCAAAGTTTTTTTTTTTTAGATTTCGGTTAGTCTTGTCAATGACCAGGGCGAAAAATAAGTGGCCGAAATCCGATGAGAAAGGCAGATTTGGGGGTACCCTACCTTGTAAGCCCCGTCATATATGGCCAGCCGCCGCCTTTGGGCACTACCAATCATTTTCGGAAAACGACACCCCTGCCCCCCTGATTTGCCTTGGGGGGGGGGGGCATGGCCCTGATGCCCCCCATGCGACCGCCACTGGTTGATCCGAGACCAGAGACCAACCAGTCGCTGCGTCTTGTAACGGCGGTCGGCAAGCGGTACCGATTGCCATGGCCCATGGCACTAGACTTTACTTTATTTCGAAGCCCACAGATGAAAGTATACTTTGCGTCAAGGAAATTACGATGGCAAATGGCCATGGCGATGCTAGAACAAATGTTGGGTGTAAATAGGAAAATACTTTGGAAAATACAGCGATGAATATTATATTGAATATATTGAGATAAATTTGGGAAGAACTTAACGCGATGCTCTGATTGGTCGCTGTTGGCTTACGAATGCTAGATAGCTGTCGATACCTGCTATTGAACAGACAGCTGATCCAATTCAGAGCATATGCGTCGTATTTGTCGAGAAATCACTCAGGGATCGAAGAGAGCTGCGGGGGATCGGTAGGTTTTTAGCTATATTTTTAGATAATATCTGTTAATTATTTTTCTCATGCGTGGGTAAAATCACGATTTTTTCGCTGTCCAGTTTGTTGATACTATCTTTGCCTTGAAGCTTTGAAAAGTAGCCGTTTTCTGGCGGTGCTGTTTTGGATGCAAGATGGCGTGTTTTGTTATGCATTTGTCATAGGTCATCACAAATAAAAATATAGGGACTGAATTTTCTTTGGAGCAATTTTCAATTTTTTATCTGTACTGTGTTTGAAAGATGGAATGTTAACTGTAATTTTAATGAATGTTTCCTGAATGTGTCCCAATTGGACTGAAAAGGCATAAGCTATTCGGTTGGTTGGTTGGTTGGTTTGGGCTAAGCACCATATCCGGTGGACCAAGGTGCTAACCGGAACTCTCACGCTGTTCCAAGAGGTCAGGTAGTGGCAACGCCATGTGCATTGCCCAGGAATCGAACCCGTATGGCTGAATCTAGAGGCAAGTTACTTACCCGTAGACTTGCATGAGCTATTCAAACTTGTGACAATCTTTGGCCAATTTTAGATGGACCATTTCACTCAAAGCTTATGATTTTGCATTGCTGGAGTAAGCCCAGAAAGATATGAATTTCCAAAGCTGAGGTCCACATTCAGTCAGCAGCAGCCTCAAATTCACTATGGATATGGTACCTATGTTTCAACATACTGATTCAATATTTGATGGTCGTTAATAGTAGGTACTGCTCATAGTCATGAAAACAAAAATATAAGATTTGACTTTGTGGCCATTCACTTACAAGGACTTAAAAATATATGTTGGTTCCAATTTTATCTTTTAAAAATCATGTTATTGTTGACCTCTGCTTTAGTTTTAGGTACCATGAAATTCATGGTTCATGAATCCTGCAAACCATAGAGAAATACTGGTGTCAAAGATTTGATTGATATCCATACATTAGCCAGGATTTTTACACATGATTGTAATGGGGATTCATACTGCTTACCAGTTGCTGAATCAAGAAGACACATTAGCAAACTATGTTTGATTTTGTTAATGGGTGCATGGTATTTATCTACCTACCTAGCTACACTACCTACTTACATAATAGTTTTTTTTAACTAAAAAGCTTTCAACCAATAAATATGGCTATGATGGCACATGTTTGATGTTAAACAATGCTAATATTTCTCCTTTTATGTAAAACAGAACAAGTAGAAATTGCATTTTGGAAAAGCTTATCC
Organism: Amphibalanus amphitrite; assembly: GCF_019059575.1. NCBI lineage: Eukaryota > Metazoa > Arthropoda > Thecostraca > Balanomorpha > Balanidae > Amphibalanus > Amphibalanus amphitrite. The sequence continues at coordinate 43,877 of NW_024882652.1, read as the reverse complement.
ATCAAATATGCAGGTACATTACTAAGTTTTTTCAAGATACCAATGGTACTTTACACCTATTACTTATTCATCTAAAAGATGTTGAACTTTTCTGCAGATGGTAATGTAATTGTTTTCGGTGATTACACACACAATATTAATTCTGTTCAATAACAGTTAATTTTTTTATGAATAAATGTGGAATCACCTGTAATTATCTGAACGAATGGCAATTACTTATTGTAGCTACTAGCTGCATGGTAAATATATGCTTGCCTTAACTTAAAAAATCACAAATGACTTGATATTTTGAGCTATCATGCTAACATGACAATGTTGTCATGTTCTGTGGCTTCATTGTATCATGAGCATAAGGTCATTCTCTACCATCATAATATTCATAATTATGCTCAAACTAGCCATAGCTCACCTCCAACGAATTTATTTTATTGAAACCTTTTTTCTGCTTTTCAATCACTTGTCTCCTGAATTTTAAGAGCCATTATTTGGCTTAGAAAATTGACAAATTATGCCTGCATTTAAAGTATATTTACTTAATTATAAGTCAAGTTATCTGATTCTGTGGATGCTGTCTGGTGACACTTTTTTGCATGATAGTCTGTAGATATTTGCTCACTTCTAGGAGCTCGAAAATTTTTCAATAGCTTTATCAAAAGAAAACGAAAGTACCTAACTTAAAGAAGGTAGGCACAGCTGTGCTATCACTTATAGATGGTGGGAAAGAAGTGTGCCACTTTTCAGCAGTGATTTCTCGAAAGTGGTAAAAGATACAAAGAAGAAACTTTCACAACTTTAAGGAAATCGTTTGAAAAATTATATGATACCAATTTTATGGAAAAGTTTCATTGGAACTGATGTTGCCATTATCATTTTAAAAATGGTGTCTGTGCGTCTCACTTTTATTTGCGCATGTGCGCGAAGTGGGCACCTCCACGCTCAAGGCACATCTGAACGCGCTCCAGGAAGCTGGCGCCCACCCTCTCCGCGGTGTCTGCTGGCACTTAACGCACGTACTGCTCGACGCTGACACGCAGCTCCTTCAGGCTACCGGGCTTGTTGCGGTAGACGCTGTTCTACCCAGGGCTGCGGAGTCGATGGATTTTAGGGTGACTCCGACTCCGACTCCGACTCTGCCTTAAAAAATCGACTCTGACTCCGACTCCAACTCCGACTTCAACTCCGACTCCGGACGGTCCTATTAAAATCCATATCATGATATTGAAGTTCATAATGGAGATTGGAGATGTTCTTATTTTGCCTCAAACGATCCCTTGTGCGTTCCCAGGCTTTGCGTTGCAAATATGCATTAAAAATAACATGCAGAATTAAAAAGCAGGTTCTAGGGAAGGGAATTCACCGTCTTCTGGTTCTATCGCTGAAAACGTTCGTCCAAAACAGCAAAATGACATTTTTTCGACAAAACCTAATCTCGAGCGCAGTACCGCCAATCAAATAGGTGCAGTGCATGTCCTTGAGACATGCAGCGTTAACTCCGACTCCGGAGTCGGAGTCGGTAAGACTGGCGACTCCAACTCCGACTCCGACTCCGGGCAGAACTGTCGACTACGACCGACTCCAACTCCGACTCCGACTCCGACTCCGCAACCCTGGTTCTACCGCTGTTGCGGTAGACGCTGTCCTCACAGTCCTGACCTCAAGCACTTGGACTACTGGTTTTGGGGAGCCTGCAAGGACAGCGGCACCACAACAAGCCCGGTGGCCTGGAGGAGCTGCGTCTCAGCGTCGAGCAGTACGTGCGTTAAGTGCCAGCTGCCACGCGGAGAGGGTGGGTGTCAGCTTCCTGGGGCGCGTTCAGATGTGCCTTGAGCGTGGAGGTGTCCCTCTTCGCGCACATGCGCAAATAAAAGTGAGACGCGCAGACCCTGTTTTTAAAGGTAGTGTGCCAGCTTTCCTGGACCGTATGGAGTTAATGGCCCAGATAAGGAGAACCGGATTTTTAGAACTTATCCATACCTTCAAAACTCATGGAAACGTCTTAAATTCTTCAAATTTTGAGTACCCCAGTGCGAAATTCGCCCCGACGGGTTGTCGGTCGTACCCCAACCACATTTCACACCACTATGAACAATAAATGCACACACTGAAATCGCTATTACCGATATGCTCATCCAATCAAGTTTCGATAAACCCGTTCATCATCATCTCCTGCGGTTTCGAACACGCCTGTTAGGTGGTGCGGTAGACCGCGCCCAAAGCCAGGGCCCCGGTAACGTGAGGTAGCCGAGTCGGGGCAGCGTGCGCTGACCCAAGCCGGGGCCGCGCGTCCTCCCGGTGTCATGTGATAGCCCGGGGCTGCCCGCGGGGATGCGGTAGACCGCGCCCAAAGCTGCGGCCGCGCGTCCTCCCGGTGTCATGTGATAGCCCGGGGCTGCCCGCGGGGATGCGGTAGACCGCGCCCAAAGCTGCGGCCCCGGCTTGGGTCAGCGCACGCTGCCCCGACTCGGCTACCTTACGTTACCGGGGCGGCGGGGCCCTGGCTTTGGGCGCGGCTTCTGCTCATACTTTGTGGTGCGGTGGTGGTGCGTCGGGCCGCGCGCTCTGACTTCGGCCAAGATAAATGCGTCAGCTGATCATTGTCATTTCTGCCACTTGCGTGTGGTGAAATGGGGTCATAACTTAAAGGTAGTGTGCCAGCTTTCCTGGACCATATGGAGTTAATGACCCGGATAAGGAGAACCGGATTTTTAGGACTTATCCATACCTTCAAAACTTATGGAAACGTCTTAAATTCTTCAAATTTTGAGTACCCCAGTGCGAAATTCGCCCCGACGGGTTGTCGGTCGTACCCCAACCACATTTCACACCACTATGAACAATAAATGCACACACTAAAATCGCTATTACCGATAGGCTCATCCAATCAAGTTTCGATAAACCCGTTCATCATCATCTCCTGCGGTTTCGAACACGCCTGTTAGGTGGCTTCTGATGCTCGTCGAGGTCGGAATTTCCAAATACGCGTGGTGCGTCGGGCCGCGCGCTCTGACTTCGGCCAAGAAAAATGCGTCAGCTGATCATTGTCATTTCTGCCACTTGCGTGTGGTGTAATGGGGTCATAACTTAAGAGACGGCTGTTTCATATCAATTATTTTACATAAAATCATATTTCAAACCACAAATTAATGTTCGACAGCCAAATTTAAGAAACAATACCAATACAGGCTTACAGTTTAAGGCTCGACATTGTGTTGTCTACGATTAGACAGCTGATAACTCATTCCCGTACGTCGTATGGTCGTAACACTATAATGACCTTTGCTTATTGTCACAAGTGCGCCGCATTCGCGATTGTTGCCCGACGCCTGTTTGCAGGTGAGCCCACTACAGTTGTTATACATATCTAAAAACCGATAAACTTTTAGGCGAAAATGGCACTATTCCAGGCCCATTTTTGAATTTTTTTGCGATATTAGGTAAAAACAGAAGCTTCTTATCCTAGGAAAAATAAAACGGGAAATCTTTCAAAGGTGGCACACTACCTTTAAGAGACGGCTTTTTCATATAATTTATTTTACATAAAATCATATTTCAAACCATAAATAATGTTTGACAGCCAAATAAAAGAAACAATACCAATACAGGCTTACAGTTTAAGGCTCGACATTGTGTTGTCTACGATTAGACAGCTGATAACTCATTCCCGTACGTCGTAACTCTATAATGACCTTTGCTGTGCGCCCCATTCGCGATTGTTGCCGACGCCTGTTTGCAGGTCAGCCCACTACAGTTGTTATACATATCGAAAAACCGATAAACTTTTAGGCGAAAAAGGCACTATTCCAGGCCCATTTTTGATTTTTTTTTGCGATATTAGGTAAAAACAGAAGCTTCTTATCCTAGGAAAAATAAAATGGGAAATCTTTCAAAGGTAGCACACTACCTTTAAATGATGATGTCGACATCAGTTCGTTTAAAACTTTTCCATAAAATGTGTGTTATATAATTTGTCAAACGATTTATGTTGTGAAAGTTTTTTCTTCATACCTGTTAGGTACCACTTTCGAAAAGTTACTGCTGTAAATTGAAAAGTGACAATGTTTGCCCACCTTGTATTTACCTCATCACTTATTTTTCCCCATCCTATTCTTGTTTGATTATAATATTTTTGGTCTAGGTGCTTGCCTGATATCATGTGCCCATTGGCCATTACCATGTACTTTTGCTTTCTCCAATGCTTTACCTTTCAGGCAGCATTTGGAGAATCAACATAATTAGTAACAATGCTAGATTGTTTGAGTGTATGCAACAATTTCAAATAAGTGTAAAGGTCCCAATACACACATCTGTATGCACTGAACAGTGAACTGATCATATGGTGCCGCTGTGCCGCAGGGCGGGGGTGGTCCGGTGGCTGCACGTACCCGTCAGGACCGAGCGGCGGCGAGCGGCGGCGGAGGAGAGCGGCCCGAAACTAGTCACAGAACAGACCGCCCGGCGGCGCCAGCAGCGGCCGACATGATGCGACCAGTGCGACACTGCCGCTCGGGGCCGGCGACCTCGTCCGACTCTGCCGACAGCGGCGGCCCCATCGACGACGAGCTGCTGTCGGCACCGGCGCAGCCCTCCAACGGCCACGACCGGCCCCTGAAGACACTGCACACGCCCGAGGATCCGGTACGTAATGGGCGACATCGGGACGACTGAACCCTCGGGTTATTTTTGGGGGGCTCGGGGTATTATGTTGGTGAGTCTTCGTCAATACGCCAAAATGGTTTGAACTATGCCCAATTTATATCGACAATTAAAGTTATCATCACCGGCCTGCCGCGTTCTTAAACGCAGTTAATCGATGACATAGCATACGACCCATCACATAACAGTTTAATAAAAATCTGAATATAAAAAAACACACACAACACGATTGCCAGCACAATTACATATCAGTGGAGCCTTTCATCCAGCCGCAAGTTTCGGCTTTAGGAACAGATGTTGACGCTACCTCTTTCATTTTTACGGGGTGAATTACTACTTATTGCTCATTGGACTGCTTACTTTTCACAAACATTTGCATCATTTCCCAACAGATAGTTAGCATCCGACTGTATCGCAGAAATCTAGACTTCTTGATCACACTTCACATATACACATAGAGCGAACAGAGTATCATTCTACGTACAGTCCTCAGCAGACTGCGTGGTAGGTATTCTTTTTCCGACAAAACCGATGTTAACTCAAAAGATATGTTATCAGTCGGTCGAAACTCACTGCAAGTAGATGCGCCATGCTCCACTCGTTCGACTGGGTCAATCATTAATCAAAGTATACGCCTTGTGTGGCAACAAAATGCAAAAGTTTGTTTTTGGGGCAAATATAAACTTTTGGGTTTTGTTGCCAAACTGGATGGAAAAGGAATACGATGATAATGTCAATCTAGGGTGCGGAGTCTCGCGCGTCTTCCTGTTACGATTTCTGAGTGACCGATATCATAGTATTCGCGTTATTATCGGTTTTGTCGGAAAAAGAATACCTACCACGCAGTTTGCAGAGGGCTGTACATTGCGCAATTCTCCTTCTTGGCCTCCTAAAAAACCATCCCGCGGTCTGCCCTCAGGTTCTGAATCTAACCCTCCCGTACGTTTGTTCTCCCTCGGCAGAAGCTGAAGCCGCGCCATCCGTGCTCGGTGTGCCACCAGCTGTTTGCTCTGCGCAGCACGTGGCACGAGCACATGCGCGAGGCGCACGGCATCACCAAGCCGTTTGACTGCGACGAGTGTGGTAAGAGGTACTCGATGCTGGGCGCTCTCAACTACCACCGTCTGACCACCCATCGGGGAGTGGTACACGCCTGCAAAACGTGCGGCAAGAGGTTCATGACTAAGCCCGGGTGAGTAGGGGCTGGGCGAGTGGGGAGCTGAGAGGGTGGGGTAGCTGTAGCGGTCAATATGGATGGATGAGAGTGGATTCTCTTAGAATGGTGCACCCATATGTGACTGAGCTAGGTCGTTGAAGAAGCACTGTCTCTCGACTGGTCAGCGATGTTTTCTCTTGTTTTGTTTGCTGGGCTGATTTGTTGATATTTTGTGTATGGTTTTGGTATGCAACAATATCTTGTCTGTTCCTTTGGCTCATCAGGATATGCTGGGTGACTTCATGAGTGTGCCGAATCATATTCTGACCTGCCCGATGTCACCACACTTTCATCACTCGCTATGTCGATACGTTGAACAGAGCGTGCCCACACACACATACCAACCACCACACGTCTACCCTGCGTGACACCGTCTCCCCGCCCGCCCGCCCCCAGCCTGGTGCGACACGCCCGCTCCCATTTCGGCGGCGTGTATGTGTGTGAGGACTGTGAGAAGACCTACCCGACCCGGGACAGCCTGCGCCGTCACAGACAGCAGGTCCACATGGGTACGTGACGCAGTGGGAGTGACGGGGAGCGGTGCGGTCCATGGAAAGGACCAGGCCATTAGTTGTCTTGGAGCTGGTCCTTGAATTTATATATTTGTGGAGCACCGCTGACAAATCAAAAGACCTGACAAATCAAAGGTGTTATACTCAAAAAGGGTTGTTGAATTTTATTGTGTCAATTAGTATCGCTTTTGCTGACCTGTCTGTAGAGAGTCAAAATAACTGTCGAAAAAGTTCACAAAATCTTCCTCCCAAACATGCACTATACTCGTAAGTTCGCCCTGGGATACCTCATCAGCCCAATCATGCCCTGCTGCATCGCTCCGTTCCCACAGGTGAGAAGCCGCACGTGTGCCAGTACTGCCAGGAGCGGTTCGGCGCCAGCCACAGTTTGAACCGGCACGTGAAGCGGCGCCACTCGACGGGACCGGCGGCGGCACCGGCGCCGCCGACCGCCTCCGAGCACAACTGTCAGCTCTGCCTGAAACCGTTCTCATCGGCCGAGGCTCTGCGGAAGCACGTGCAGAGCATGCACCGACACGCCCAGTATCAGGTGAGGGAGGGGATGGTGAGTTGTGCTTTTTAGAGGCGAAGGGTTGTCGAGCTGGGTGGGCGTGCCATGCCATGGTAAAAGATGCTCAGGGCCGGCGATGGGGTGTGATGACGAATAGATTGATTGGAAACCTGCGCGTGTCCCATGGCTTGCGCGAGTTTTATATTGACTTTATAGCAGCTGCAGACATATTCATATCGTGACTACGCACACTATGTGGATTAATTTATGTTTGGCGTACCACCACGGTTTTGATGAGGCTGAAGCCACGATGTGTTGTGTTGTGTGCGAGTGGAATAACTCTATGCTGTCAAGGCTGATGATTTTTTCTTCTGATAAATGGAATGTTTTGAATGCGGAGAAAACTATTCTAAGCCGTACGTTTATCTCGGCAGTGTGAGACGTGCCTGCGTCGATTCTACGACCTGAGCAACTACACCCGACACCGGGACGCCAAGTCGTGCGTGGCCGCCGTCAGCGTGGACCTGCAGGAGGCGCCTACGATCTCTGTCGTGGCCGCCCCGGCCGCCAGCGTCGTGACGGGCGTCACAGCCGTCACAGCCGTCACCGGGGTGTCCGGCGAGACCATCAAGCTGGAGCCGGTGAAGCTGGAGCCGCTGCAGCCGCTGGAGCCGGCGCCGGCCGGCTCCGAGCAGGCCGACCCGGCCGCCGCCGCCGCCGCCGCCGAGATGGAACTCGACGCCGACGAGACCAATGAGTTCGCGGCCGCCTCGGCCGAGGACGAGTTCGCCGAGTTTGCGCGGCGCTACGGCGAGGCGGCGCCGGCCGGGGATCACGTGGAGCTGCAGCCGGTAGACGCGGTCGAGCTGCACGCGCTGGAGCCGGCTGTCCCGGCCGAGCTGCCGGCCGCCGAGGCCGCCGCTGTGGCCGTCGAGCAGCCGACCGTACTGCTGCCGCTGACCCTGGCCGAGCCGCTGGTGGCCGGCGGTCAGGACGTCTACGTCACCCTGTACCCGGCAGGCGAGAGCAACGGCCACCGGTTCGTCTGTCTGCAGGACGGGGAGAGCACCGTGTTCGCTGAGGCGCCGCTCATCGCCGAGCACGTGCTCAACGTCAACTAGCGCGCGGAGAGAACGGAGACAGACGAGCCGCGCTGCCCCTGTCGGCCGTCAGAGGCGCCGAGACGGACTAGCACGGGTTCCAGAGGCCAGCGCGAGCGGCCCAGTCAGATCATCATCAAACAGCCTCGGGCCGCGGCTGCCGCGGGCAGACCTCGCGGCGTCCCCACGTGCGAGTGTGACGCTTGAAAACAGAGCACGCCTTGGAGAGAGGAGAGTGGACGAATCGATCAGGTAGCGCGCCCACGATGCTGGGTTGTAGTCGATTACACCTCAGATCGCTGGCGCCCGTCGCCTTTCGCGCTTACTTAAGTTATTCTGAATCTTTATTTTCTAACTTAATTCGCATGTTTACCGTGCATACCGCTCTCGCCTTTGTCTGTGTGTGTATGTGCGAGACGGTGACTCTGAAGAGATGTCAGACAGACCCCTAGTCATGAAATGCGAGGCTTCGACGTCGAGCACAAATAACCCATACTAGTCAATCGTTGATCGTCAATTAGGGGGTGCCGCCCGGCGGATCCTCTCACTCATTGCGCCGCCTGTGTCGCGCCCGCGTCGTGTTTGTGTTTGTCGCACCTCTTTTTGTTGTCGCGTCCGCGCAGTGTGCGCGGGAAGTCGAATGGCGCGCCCGCCATGCACGTAGCTAGTCCTTGTAGCGTATCTAGTCAGTCGACCGCGCCCCGTCAGCCGGCTGCGGCCGGCGGGTGTCGCGTCCGACTCGTGTGTGCGTTTCTGTTTCGTTAGATTAGCGCTGTGTGTGTATGTTTGTGTGCGTGCATGTGTTGAAGCCCACCGGACTGTCGCGTGAAATCTAGTCATAGCTTTTGCTGGTCACCGGTGTCATGCGGCGCGAGTTGCGTGCCGGGCAAAGCGCGACGGTTCTCCCGAAAACCGAACCAAATTGCAGTGCTAGTCCAGTGAAGCCATATGTATTCGTCCCAGAACTGCATGTAGCACACACTCTTATGCCTACACACATGCTTGGTGTTTTCCTATGTGGTGAGCGCGTGCGTCGTGTTCATGTCGCCGGCTAAATACACCAGCTGGAGAAGAGAAGTGCGTCTCTGGAACACTCCGCCCACCCCGCCCGGCAAACCCCGATCAAAACCCGCCCTCATCGAGACGCCCCACCTGATCGCTACAGTACGATCATCCACGCACTCTCACACTCGACTTCGCACAACATCCCGCATACAAACATCGACCCGACATACGGTAGTCGAGAACATCCCATTCACATTTCGACTGCATACTCGCAACGCTTATAACGGACACTCGACAACGTTCCGACTTACGATACTCGCAAACGTCCCCAACTCACATCTCCACCCCGGCCCAACAAAAGTTCTGGCAGTCTCAAACTTGTTTCCCGGCTCGCCTCTGGCCCCGCTGCGTCGATCAGCGTCGCCCACGACGACCGTCCGACGCAGACGACTCTCGTCGGACCGGAGACCGAGATCGGGAGCCGGAGCGGTGTTCTGCCCTGCCATTGGATGGCTTTCCCCGCCGAGAGTCCTCTGATCCTCGCCTGCTGCTTTCAGACGCCTTCTTCCGGACGGGGGAACGCTCCCGCTCGCGTCTGTCGGGGGAGCTTGGCCGGCCCCTGTCGCGTTTGTCGGGAGTAATTGGGCGTCCTCTGTCGCGACGATCGGGTGACATGGGGCGACCCCTGTCTCGACGGTCCGGTGGTCCATTTGGCCCCCTATCCCGCCGGTCTGGTGGTCCGTTTGGTCCTCGATCCCGCCGGTCTGGTGGTCCGTTTGGTCCTCGATCTCGACGGTCCGGTGGTCCATTCGGTCCGCGATCCCGCCGGTCCGGTGGTCCGTTGGGACCACGGTCTCGCCGATCCGGTGGTCCGTTTGGTCCACGGTCTCTCCTAACGGGCGGTCCGTCCGGACTCCTATACCGCTGGCCCGGGCCGCGGTCGCGCCGGTCCGGCGGCGGGCTCGCGGGCCTGATCTTTGGCGGGCGATCTCTGCGCTCCATGGGTCTCCCCTCGCTCCTGGGAGGGGGTGGCGGCGGCATCGGCGGCGAGCGCGGCCCGCCCCTCCTGCCCCGCGGCGGCGGGGGCGGCGGCGGGGATCTCCCTCTGGGCGGAGGTGACCGGCCGCGGGGCGGCGGCGGGGGCGAGCGACCTCGCTGCGGCGGCGGCGGCGATGGGGAGCGGCCACGCCACTCCGGCGACAGCATCCTGCGTTTGGGCGGCGGTGGAGGCGGAGAGGGCGCTGCCTGCGAGCTGACCAGCTCCCGGAGTGACTCCACCTCCTCGCGGAGCTGGTCGAGCGATTCTGGCGCCTGTCGGTGTCGCTCCAGCACAGGGTGGCTCGGGACGTACTCGGCCAGCTCCAGAAGACGTCGGTCACGAGCGTTCACCTGGTCCATTTCAATGTGCATACGCGGCGGAGGCAGCTGGGCCTCACGCATCTGCCGCTGCTGCTCCTGCTGCATGTCACGGGGCCTGAAACGCGCCCGCCCGCCTCGCGCCCGTCTCTTGGCACCGCCACCGCCGCCACCGCCACCACCTCCGCCTCCTCCTCCTCCGCCGCCACCGCCGCCACCGCCGCGTCCTCTGGCCTGCCGGCCCGGGAACGGCCGACCATTTCCGTTGGGCTGTTGGACGCCGGAGCGCATCGGCGGGCCGCGGCGCGCACCACTCGAGTCGCGCCGCTCCAGTTCGCGCGGCGGTGGGGAGGGAGACTCGCTCCTCTCAGACACGGACTCCTCTTCCTCTTCTTCCTCCTGAGAGGAGCTGTGGCGCCGTCGACGGTGCGACTTCTTCTTCCGACGGCGGCTGCTGCGGCTCTCGTCCTCGCTCTGTGAGGAGTCGGCCTCCGACTGCTCGGCACTGGACTCTGTCTCACTGCTCGATGAATGGCGACGCTTCTTTTTCTTCTTCTGTTTCTTTTTCTTCTTCCGTCGGCGCTCCTCCTCAGAGTCAGAATCTAGTGAGTCTTCAGAATCAGATGAAACTTCCCTCTTTTTCTTCTTCTTCTTTGACTTCTTTTTCTTCGGGGAGCGCTCCTCGTCCGAAGACTCGTCAGACTCTTTCTTTACTTTCTTCTTTTTCTTCTTCTCCTTTTTGACTGTAAAACATAAAAAAAGGCATCAAATCATTGGACACTTGCCAATGTGTCGTAAAACACAAATGACGTTTAAACACGCTCCATGAACTTTACGACGTTGATGTTGGTAGCTGATGCCGACTAAGCACAGCGGACACGCAATGAAATTCAAGCCACTAACGTTCCCATATGAAAACTGCATGATTCTAACACGGCGAGCCTTCCACTGTCTATCTTCGCCATTTCCGCTTTCAAATAAATCCACCCTCAGTTATTCGAATAATCTAGTCATGAGATAAAAAAAGACTCCTTGCGATTAACCCGTCAGATACCTCCAGTCGCCCCTATCCCACTTTCAACCCACCTTTGTGCGCGCTGGCCGGCGACTTGTGCTCCGTCTCGGGCTCCGGGAGCGGCTCGGCCGGCCGCGTCGGGCTCGGTGTGCGCGGCGCCACGCCCTCCTCGTGCAGCCGACGCGTGATGTCGTCCAGATCCTCGTTGTCTTTGGGCGGCTTGTAGTCTCGCACGTGGTCCACCCGGATGGTCCGCTTCAGCAGCTGGCGGCAGCACGAGGGAGGATGTCAGAACGGGCGGTATCAGCGGGCCGCTCGGGCCGGGCGGGTGTGGGACTGACTGCTTTAGACCACCCTCAGAAGGGCGGTCGCAAGGGATCGGTCTGGGCGGACCCACATTTTGGGCCATATCGAATAACAGCGCGGGATAATCTAACGCACGATACTCACCGGTCGCTGGCGCGCGACTCTACTCACCATCTTACCCACCCTTCGGCGAGGCCATCCGACTCGACTCAGACGCGGCTCGCGCCGATCCGACGCCACTCTGAGCAACCAGGAGTGGTGATACTCAGCGATGTGTTTCACCCAGCTGGCTGGGGTGACGGTAGAGCTCGCGAACAGGCGCGGGACGGTGCCGACGTGACATCCGGCCAGTCTCAGCGGCGGGAGGCGTCCGCACCGGCATCGGCATCGACACCGGCATCGGCGTCGTCCAGTCGCCGCCGCGTCGGCCGGAGACAAGGTCTCTACGGCTCGGCGCGTGCCAGCGGCGGCGGCGGTGACAGGGCGCCGGGGTACACCAGTTGTTGTCGCTGGTCACCTCGAGCACAAGAATCAGGTGACCTCCAGATGCGTCCTCCGCCGTCTGAAGTCCACCAGTTCCGCTCCAGTCCTGTTCTGACGCCGGCTGTCCGCTGCGTCCAGAGGACCGAGCGTACCAGACGCCGGCGGCGGGCGACGATGCCCCAAGACGACAGGGAAGAATCCTGGTGTTCGCCAGAGCATGACCAGCGTCACCCGGCGTCCGCGGAGCCACCGGTCCAGACCGCCGTAGCGGGAACAGGCGAGCTGGACTTGACCCTCGCGGCTGGCCCCGCTCCAGGCATGCCTCCAGCCCGGGGGACGTGAGGTCGAAAAGCCAGCTGAGCGTCGCTGGGAGGCTAAGCCGGCGTCTGGCTAGACGTGTAGCCAGGGTTGATCTGGAAGCTCATCGGCGGCCGGTGGTGGTCCTCCTCGAAGACTGACCATCAGGCGCAGAGCTCAGCTCAGCGACTCCGTCTCACCGCCAGGCCGGGCCGGGCGCTGATCGGGTGCCGCCGCTAGCCAAGCCTCAGTCAGCTGCGACGACGGAGGAGATGGCGCGGAGGAGACGGCGGTGTCGGGATGGCGGAGTCAGCCGCGTTAGAGCGGTAGACTGGCGAGCGGCAAGTCCCCTCCGCTCCGAGCTTCATAGCTCGGAGAGGACAGCAGGCAGCACGTGTTGATCCTTGGAGAAAGCGGTTATTTGGCGACGACGACTCCGTGACTTGATGTCGAGGTGCTCCACTTGGAGTTGCGAAGAACAGGCCGCCGGCCCGGCAGCCACGCCCGGAGCTCGGGTCTCGGGGGAGACGAATATCCGGAGAGCAGCCGGGACGGGTGACGGAGTCTCGATGAAGGCGAAGGTGTCGAGTGACAACGACTGAAGCTAGTCGCGATGGTAGCCACGGCAAAAAGCGTTGGTGACAGCATCCTATGTTGACTGGAAGCTGCAGCCGGTTATACCTCTTAAGTTGAAATTTCTGAATATTTAACTGAGCCCGTTTAAAAACTTCGGGGATGGTGAATGAAAAAGTGAGGCTGAATTATTTTAGGTTCACGTTCGAGGTTTAATTGAGTTGAATAGGACAGTGTCATAAAATAATGCATATTTTATACAGCGCTGGTGACGCATCGTTGTATAACTTGATATTCAGTAAGACGGTTACAAAAAAACTTTCCAAATAATGCTCTTTTAAAATCATTTGATGAATTCGCTCAATGAAAGAAAATAACGGTACCAAAACTATGCACACCTGGCAATATTCTGGTAGGTCTACCAAAGTCAAAGCAAACAGCTCCAGTGACTCGTTGGTCCGCTATGACAGCTCTGGTGACATCAGTTCAGCAGCAGCTGCAGCTGGGACTGCCGCCAGCCTTGGCGACTGCGGTCGTGGTGCCGTGCGGTCTCGGGCAGGCCGGGCGGCCGACAGCTCGCTGTGATGAGCGGAGAGGCAGGTCCAGCCAAGCAGACTGACCACCGCCACCCCAGGACCGGAGAGGCCTGGCCACCGTCTCAGGGCCGGGCGGCGGCGGTGGGCGTTTGGCAGCGGGCGGTGGATGGCGCGGGCGGAGAGCGGTAAGCGGAGAGCAGTGGACGGCGCGGGCGGAGAGCGGTAAGCGAGAGACGGCAGATGGCGGCGCCGCGGGCCCTCCGGCGGAGCGTGCGGAGTCTCTCCGCTCGGGCGGAAGCTCCTCACTCCGCCTGGCTCCGGGGTAGCCGCAGGCGCCTGGTCCAGCTGCTGACGAAAAAGGATCCTGTCGAACCTCTCACTTCTGCTGTTGCTGCTAGTTCAGGAACAGGCAGACAACGCTGTGTTGCCTGCCGGTCTGCTGCCCTCTTCAGTTTCTGTTTGCAGAATGTAGGTGATGCTCCGCCGAACTCGTAGCTTGTCAGTGCTCCTCGTGTTGTTACCACCGCCTCCGCCGCTGCCGTCACCGCCACCGCGCTGACACAGCTGCTGCTGCTGCCGTTGCTGTTGTCCTCGCTGCTGCATCGGAAGCTCCGTGGGAGTCAAACTCCGTGTGAGAGAGCTCCATCCAGCCAGCCGGTGCTCCGTCGTTGACGGCGGACCTCAGCAGGGTCTGTGGGCAGTCAGCGCCGCTGGCTGCCGCCGTGCGGCGCCGGTAGGGCTCTCAGGAGCCTCCTCGCACCGCACTGTGGAGAGCACAGCCCGGGGGGCGCTCTCCCTTAGCGGGCGCACCAGGCAGCATCGCCTCGGCCTGCGCTGGGGCTCAGCGCGCGTGCCGGTCGGACGGGCGGCCTCGACACGCGGTCGGCCAGGTCGCGCGGCGGCGGCGGCGTCGCGCCAGTGCGGCGTACGTGGCGGGCGCGCCGCGCCGCGGCTGTCGTCGCCCGGGCGCAGCCGAGACGTGGACGCTCTGCCGGGGGCATCGGCCCACCAATGGGGAGTTTGACCTCTGTGGGATTCGACGCAGCGTCACTCGTGGCTCGGGACGGAGCAAACACCAAACAGCTGCTGACAGTCTGACACTTGAAGATTAACGTGACAGCGACATATGTAAATCATAGTCAAGGTGCACAGTGCACACAATCTGCCATGACCTGTGTCCATCATAGCCAGTGTTCCACCTTGCGTAAATGAGCTTTGGTTTCAAACTCCCAAATAATGGGAGAAAGTCACTGGAAGGACTCTGGATAGCATGCAAGCCATCACAAATTCTGCCCTTTATTCACCAACGTTAAATACCAACAAAAGTAAAATGTATTATGAGGTGTTCATCGCAAACAATTTGATGTGTTCATTTAGGAACAAATCATAAAAAATCCTGACTGCTTACAATAGCAAAGATCTGCTTAAATCCAAGTAAATTAGCATGGACAAGGTCAGACCATTGGCTCAACTCCAAAACAGACAAATGCACCCACATTAAATCCGACAGCCAAGTTTCTCAATGCCATGAGTGATGAGGTCATTGTTTTTGATGTACTTAAAATGCATAACAGTCACATTTTGCATAACCTAAACAGAGACTTAATTCATTCACTGAGGACCATTGGCCATGATAAAAATTAGACAAAAATATGTAATGCTGGCAAGGTGATAAACTCCAGCTTTCCAAGTGTGTTGGATGTCAAAGCAGCTGTCAGTGGCCATTTTGTGCCTGTAACTTTTCACATGGCTTGCTTGCATCCTCAACGAAATCAGGACATACCTACCTACACACCTCAGATTTGATGACGCTGTGAGTGCCCTGTAAAATCCTTTTGCAGATTGAGCAATGCTTGAATAGTGCAAAATTGACTGACTGTGTGTGCCACCCTGCTGATTGTGCACTTGGTCCAGCTAAATTCAGACACTTTTTGTGACAGCAAAGAAGGTTTTGTTATTTACTGACAATCATGTATCAATGTGCTCTGATATATGGACAATTCACGAGCAAAAACAGCACTGATAATTATCTGATTATTGGTATGTAAAGCCAGGAAGCTATGTAGTACATATGTGTATGTGTTCACAAATCCAGATTCCCAATAACAAAAGAATAAGAACTGTAACCTTAAGGCTGCGAAATGGATGCATGCCTGCTGAAATGGTACACAATGATATGAAATGAAATATACAATGGACTATGATATTTCACAATGAAAATCAACACACACCAGCAATTTATGGGTGTTATGAACAATCAAATAGGTACCAACAAGTAATGTGCCTTTTTATTTGCTTTCTGACCTGTCACTCTTACACAGATCTATTCAAAATCTATAGAAATGAAAACAAACAGGAAAATTAAAAATCGCGAAGAAAAATAAATGCATAAATGCCATTGATAATAAGTCAACAAGTATGCACTATTATTGTAAGTAAATAATGAATGAAAGATTGAGAATAACAATGTGGGTAATAGAAAATTGATAGTAGGTATGCCATTGTGTAATGAAAGCAATGCTGTGATGTGATGTGGCCTGAGGCAAAGCCTATTTACCTTTATGCCATTGAAGTTGTCCACAGCAAGGTTGGTGCTCCGCTGATCTTCATAGCACAGGAAACAGTACCCTTTAGATTTGCCTGTTTTGGCATCTCTTATCAGGTTGATATTTACTATTTCACCATACCTGTTGGGAAAGGAAAATGCACAGATCAAATCAAAGAAAATTAGGTATGTAGTGATTTCTAATAGCACAGCAGACATGTGAAAGGAAGTTGCATGGTATTAAATGGTAGGTACCTATTTTGATGTTACCTATCTCAATAAAAAAGAACAAAAAACAGTTTTTAATAGAACATTGTCTATAAAGAAATGCTTGTTTCTAATTTATCTCATGAATAACTTCACACTGGAAGGAAATATAACATAGCACAATGCAAACTGCAGATTAAAATTGAAGCACATCACCATGTAAAAATAACTGCAAGCAAATAGAAATATTTACTGTGAGAAGACACAGATGACATCTCCCTCTGTCAGATCAAAGGGAAGTCCTCCAATGAAGATCCAGGCACTGTCTTTGTACTGGTTGTGCCAGGATGACTTCTCATCAATCCCTAGTTCAATTTCCCTCTCATTCAATTTCCTGATGTTCTTGATATTCCTGAGGAAAAAATATGGGTTAGAGAAGGAAAATCACAATCAAATTCTTGTGACAGACAATATTAACACAACCCCAACCATTTTTCAAATAATACCTCGCGGTACCCGCATACGTAGTAAGTAC
Organism: Amphibalanus amphitrite; assembly: GCF_019059575.1. NCBI lineage: Eukaryota > Metazoa > Arthropoda > Thecostraca > Balanomorpha > Balanidae > Amphibalanus > Amphibalanus amphitrite. The sequence goes on along the minus strand of NW_024882652.1, from coordinate 27,027 downwards.
CTACCTACAAAGGGACCAAGCCCCAAGGTGCGACCATTGGAGCCAGTTCAAGTTAAGGTAATCAAGGCAAATAAAGAAATGCATTGCTATATATTTTGTGTTGGCTGTTAAAATAACATAGCATGCTTAGAAAAATGGCACGAATCAAAACAAATCAAACAAAATTGAGACAAACCAATCCAATTGTCATATGGAACAAAATACACACACTCCCAAGTCCCAGATTGAGATCACTAAATATGTCCGACAGCAGCATTTGAATGCAATGGTTGTGATAAACCGTTTCTTCTGTAATAAATATCATGTGTTCTCTCTGAAACTATAACCCTAATTACTGATTTTGATTTACTTCAACTTTTGTGAAAACAGGACGGGAAATGAGCAATGACCACATTGATATCCCTGATCCCAGTACAGTCCACACTCTACAGAGTCTACACCGGTACAAAATGGTAAAAAAGCATGCACAGGACAATACTTACGTAAGGGGATTCATTTTTATGCAATATCCTGGGTCCTACGTCAACTAACAATTAAACAATTGCATATTATCACAAGACAAAACACACAAAAACTTTCAAAACTAGACTGTAGACGAATGGGACGAATGCAGCGCAGGACGTTGTTAGCCTCAGGAGGTGGCATTTATTAATGTACTAGTAAAAATGCAAACAAATTCTGAAAGCCGCTCCTCGATGCGGCCAATGCTAGAACAATTGGCTCGACGATGCGGATCGGCTGATATGCATTGCAACATGACCTTTTCCGGTCGGGTCATGACCTTGACCTTTCAATGTCAAATTATAGATCATTCAAAGCGTATCGACGAGAGGAACACGATGCCGGCAAAAGTAATGTCGTGGCTTTTTTAGTCAAAAGTTATTGCCGAAAAAACGCTTCTAGTAAAAACGGCTGTTTAGGGAGTTTTTGCCCTCTGGAGGCTAAACCGTTGACCTGAGGTCAAATCTGATGGCTTATAAGCGAAAGAGCGCTAAAAGAGCTATCGAATGCGCTTTTCCTCCTCCTCGGCCCTGTAGCTCTATCGGTTCCCGAGCTATAACCGTTGGCAGTTTCCAAAATGTTGAAATAGCCAACATTTTACCTTTGGTGACCTCTGGTGACTTGACCTTTGACCTGACCCAGAAAATGACTGAAGTGTTTTCGTTCTTATTTTGGACGTTCTTTCGATTGCCGCTTACGGCGTGTCGCTAGTGGCCCAGGAGCCTAGTTAGAAGGGGGGTGGGTGTTCAGACACCCACCCCCCCCGGCCCGGCGCGGACGTCTCGGAGCACCGGCCCGGCGCGAGTTAAAGAGGAAATTTGTTTTTGTTTTAGTTAAGAAGTTTCTGATATTTTTGGTACCCGCATAAAACCCACACCAAGGTATTCTCTGGTGATGCAACCCGCTTAAAACCATGCGGGTTTTGTCTACCCGCTCATTGCGGGCTGGCGGGTCGAAAAAGGGCACCTCTGGTTGGTACCCCTACCTAATGCTAATGCCTAATGGTCTCAGGTCGGTAGGAGTGAGTGTGGTAAATAGGCGAAACAAAATTGCTGGGGGGGGGGGGGGTTGATCGTGTTCGGGCAGCGTACCTAATTGCCTACCGAGCAGCTCGTGGGTCGAACAGTGAGCAGCAAGCTCTGTATGCCTATGTTGTCGGCTTAGAAGTCCATATGCATAACATTCGGACTAGAGTCATAAAAAGGAGCTTTTGTACTTAGACCTGAGGGGCACTTGTTCACACTACCTCGAATACCTTCCAGGATCAATCAAGGCAGCTACGATTACCTACTTGTGCGTATCATCTTGTAGTGTCACCTTCTTCAGAACCTTTCAGCGTCGCCTGATTGAAGTAACCTGACCAAAGCGAAAGTACAGTATCCTCATTCCTCACTTATCAGCGCCTGTCGAGTGGGCCTCTTCATCCTATGAACGATGAACGTCTAAGCCGTCACTCTTTTCCTGGCTTATACAGCGAACAGATTGCGGGTCTTTCATATCAACAAGGAAATAAACGCGCATTCGTGTTCTTATAGGTAAACGTTTCCTGGCGGGCTCCGCCGGGACAAGAAACTGGCGGGGGGGGGGGGGGGGCGATTCGGCCCCCCTTCAGATCTCAAAAACTACACATCGCAGCGACAAACGGTAAACAGCATCGGATACGCACGGTCAAGATCTACAATTTTTACTAAGGTCATTTTCAGGTCAGGTCAAAGATGACGTCACAGGGGTCGAAAAAGTCAAAATGGCGGCGCTAGATATGGAGAGAGTTTTTCTCGAATAACTTTCGAATTAGTCAAGATAGGAACAAACTAAGGGCATCATCGTGATCCTCTCGTCAATCCGCATCGAATGATATATATGTTGACCTCGAAAGGTCAAGGTCAAAGGTTGACCTCAGGTCACGTGACCTCGAGGTCATCATGTATATCATTCGATGCGTCTTGACGAGCTGAACACAATGAGACCATCCACGCGTCTGTATCTTGTTCCTGTACGGAGTTATTGGCCAAAAACCTTTGGTGACCTTTGATGACGTCACATGACCTCACAGCTGCCCAACAGCAAAACAGACCTCAAGGTAGTGAAGGTTGATCGTATATGAAGTCATGTATGGTATATGGGGCCATTCCGACCCGTTTTAGTGGTAAAAACAGGGAGTTGATTTTCCCCCATTGACTTATAATGGGGAGGTCGCGAAACTGACCTGACCTTAGGTCACCGATATCAAAATTCCGAGATATACAAATTGCACATACTGGTACCCTAACTAAAGCCTGAAGAGAAGAAATTGATCGGTCAAAAACTCTAGCTCTGGCGTGATTGCAAACTTTTCTGAGGTAGGGTCACCAAACCGCCTCTGGTGACCTGACCTGAGGTCAGATCAACTCAAAATTTTCAGACCTGTTGCGTAGAAGCTTTTTAGGAAAAGTCAGAAAATTTGAGCTTCCTAGCTCAACGCGTTTGGGAGAAATAACCAAAAAACCTCAGGGGGGGGGGGGCTCCTGAGGCCCCCCCCCGCCAGGAATAGGGTTAAGCGATTTAGCTTGCGGCTTTAGGTAGGTAAGTTATTGAATTTAAGGACACATTGCAATTCATTGACGTCCGTAAGCCCAGTCATCGACTGAAAACAATACAAAAGGCCTCTTTAGGTACCTGCTTGTTATAATGTAACAGTGATAAACGTCAGCCTCGGATACACTGCGATACACCCTAACTCAAACTAGGATAACTCTCGGACACTGGCGGCTTCAGAAAAGTGGCCTCCGATGTTGCACGGGGGGGGGAGGAGTAGCTATGCTCGCCAAAGAAGTTCCTCAATTCCCCCCCAAAAAAAAACTTCTCGCCTACCGCTTCCTTGTGCCTTGCTGTTCAGTTAACTACAAAGTTGATCACAATAGAAGCGTTCTGCGCGAGGAAAACTGCAAATCATCGTCAATGTCGGGCGCTGTGGGAGAAGCGAATGTCCTAAATATCCCCCCTCGGGTCGAACAGTGCTCTCGGAGTGCATCTTTCAAATAACATAAACAACCACCGCCGTCCGTCCGTCCCTCTCGGTGCCTCGTTGCGTTGTTCAGCTCCCGAGCGGCGTTCCATGTGATCGTCTAGGTACGCCTCGGAAGGCGGTGGCTCGTCGCCGTTGCTGTAGCCGCGCCCCTCGGTCAGCCAAGTGTAGTGTTGGTTCTTCAGGCCGGGTCGTAGCGGGCGGTGCGGATGGTCATGTTGCTGTCCCAGCCGCCAATGCCGATCAGCGCGATTTCAGGCATGGGGTGCGGAGCCGTGACAGAGTAGATCGGAGTTGAGGCCTCGTTGTGGTGCACGGTGACGGAGCCACTGCTGTAGTGCACAGTGAACGTGTTGAACTCCTCGCTGCTTACTATTGTACCGGTGACGACGGCCAGCGCGGTTCCCTGGACACTTCCACTGTAGCGAACCGTCGATCGGGAATTTGTCTGGTGCCCGAGAACAATCGTGAGTGTGTATGACTCGTCTCCGCGCAGCTTGACGTTGCAGTCATCTCCTGCCATGCAGTCGTACTTGAAGATGACGTTGTTGGCAGGGCTGATCCCGCGAAAAGCATACGAGTTGAATGGGAGGAATCTCCATGACGACACCGACAGGTCGATGTCCTCGAACAGCCAGCGGTCGGCCACACCAGAGTCCACGTACAGCCACGACTGCCCGTGACGACTGCACGTACAGTCTGCCCCGTGACTGACCGCCGCCACGAAGTTGATGGACTGAGTGAGTGCCGCGTTTGCCGTGACCAGGTTTGGGTTGGTTTTAGGTCCGATGGCCATGTTTCCTACACACCAGGAGAGCCGCAGCGAGTGAGGCATGTATCGCTTATCATTCTTGTGGCGTTGATGCTCATATTCAGTGAATGTCCTTGGCTGTTACTGTGAAAGAAATGGAGGCTGGTGAACTTCATACCGAACGTGAATGCATGCCGAGATTCAACCAAGTCATCTCTATCCCTGGACGTAATAGTTGCTTCAGCGTTGCCGCCCAGTTTAACATAGATGTCGAGAGTGCAAAAGCCAGGTTTGAGTGTCTTCCAGGTCTTAACTTCCAAGTCCATCCCCAAGGTCTGCCAGCGCGGCAGTGCAACTCCGGGGCGAAACTCCCATTATTTACGCTCCTCCGGAAAACTGGCACTTGTCATTTACGCATGCGTAAACGCCTATAGGCAGGTGTACGCGGCAGTGGGCGTCCACCGCGCAGAACTCGCCGGCCTCCTTCGCCGCGCAGTCCACCGCGCAGTATCCGTCCTGCACACAGCCGGGGTCGTCCCAGAATGGCATCTGGGTCTCGGCGGTCAGGTGCTGAGGCCCGTCGTACACGTCGTAGTAGTTGACGGCGGCGTCAGCGACCAGCGGCAGGCCATCGCAGGCGCGCTGACCGAGCAGCTGGCAGTTGATCCCATCGGAGATGGTGCCTGAGTTGAGCGCCACACAGCCGGCCAGTGCGCCGCACAGCACCAGACACTGTGTGACAGAGGCCGCGTGCCGCTCTTCCAGGGGCTCGGTCAACAGCTTGAGACCTGACCGACGCGCGCCGCTAGCGTACTTGGCATCAGTACTGGCCAGTAGCGTCCCCAGCAAAAGCAGCGCTCCATGCGCGAGGAGACTCATCACCTCGGGACTGGAATGCACTGGTGAAGACGTGCGCAGCGTGCCCCCTCTGACGGAGAACACTTTTAGTATGCGCCCCTCTGGTACGTGTGTTACAGCTGCAATGGCCGTCCCGTGACACAACCTGCCGCGCTGACGGCGATGGAGCGTGTGTCCGCGTTCCCGTCCGCGGACGGCACTTAAATGCAGTGGTGCCGTCTATATATCTATAACGCCATGCACCAGTTCGTTTGTGTATTTGCAGGAGCTTCTTTTCATCGACACTGAATTGCTTAATAAAGTATGTGTATTGTGAGGGTTTGAAAAGCAAACTTTGAAAAATTGCACTTAATAACAGAGTAGTCTACAAACCGGCTTATTTAGGTACACCGATTTACCGGTCCCGCCGGGCGTTCATATTCGCACTGCGTGGGCTTGTGTGACAAGCATTGCCACAAGCTCTGTAAATCATGTGAGCATGGGTGCTCTTCGAAAGATGAAATGACTCATCACGATTATATAATAGTTCAATCGGTATACTGAAATGGCTACTGTTGCCGACAAACTGCACTAGGTAGTTGGTGTTGCGGCTCATTTCGGCTCTGATCGTAGCTGCCGGGCCGGGCCGACCGTGATCCCGGCCGGCGCCGCTCCACGCCGCCGCCGCCCCCATCCCCCTGCCATGCCGCCGGCAGATGGGCCGCCCTCGAGAGAGTTTATGGCAGTGATCGGGTGACGGGACGCTCCTCTCTCCCGGCGACCGTGTTCTACAGCTGCAGTTGTATGAAAAGATGCGCTGTTACCGGAGGGACTGACCCGGGGGAGGGGGTGGGCTGGCGTGGCGTCGCACGTGGAACTGTGTCCCCGGCGGACCGGAGCCGTTAGGCCGACATGTGCCGACCGCGTGGTAGGGTTACCAGGACGCTGTGTAGTGTGTAGCTTCTTTGTTATTTTCATCACTTCCGTCGCCATCTGTGTCCTCCCGACCCAGTACATAAACGGGGCGGGAGCAACCCTCGCTCTCACTTCTTTAACTTTTCGGCGCCGAGAGAGCACTGCCTCGCTCTCTCTGGCCAACTCTTGTCAGTGATACTGTGTTGTCATCGCCTATTCGCCATCTGCAATACTCACCAGTTCGGAAGAATCTTGTGTTTGTGAATGGTGAAGAGTGGAGTGCAGCGGCGGATAAGAGCACGAGGAGAGTGGCACACAGTCAGTTCGCACAGTCTTCTATTTCACGGTGACCGGGTCTTCTTATCATTCCTATCTGATTCCTTATTTTCCTAATACCTCTTGCTCTCTGAAAAGAGGGTTCCTTTGTCTCTCTGTAAAGAGGGCTCTATATTTAGGTCTTAACATGCTCTCTGTAAAGAGGGTTCCTTTGTCTCTCTGAAAAGAGGGCTCTGCATACCCTTTTAGGTCTTAACATGCTCTCTGTAAAGAGGGTTCCTTTGTCTCTCTGAAAAGAGGGCTCTGCATACCCTTTTAGATCTTAACATGCTCTCTGTAAAGAGGGTTCCTTTGTCGCTCTGAAAAGAGTGCTCTTAAACCTTGATCCAAAATTATATCCATTCATATAGCTTCCACTTCTTATATTATAAATTCTCAATTTCGCCTCATTACCATATCAACCTATATCCTGTCAGGCCCCGGTCGCCACACCAAATGATGCGAGACGTCAACACACACACAGTTATACAGTCCACTGAGTCAAGTTGAAGAACGTCTGCAACAGCTACAATTGATAACAAATCACATAAGCTTCATGAATACCCATGAAAAGTGCAACGGACACACAGTTTGTAAGGTTGAATCTATTGAAAGCCTCACACAACGCGTTGGCGGCCACTTATCACCTATGTAGAGCAAGGTGACTACATAAGAACATGCATTATGACGTATATAGATGTCCTTTCGGCACGCCGCTTTAGAAATGGGTTAAATCCATCACCATGCAAGCGACTGAGCTTAAACATGCGCAACGTGCGCTTTGCTAGCAATATGTAGTTCAACCATAGGACCAAGATCAATATGAAGTGCATTGAGCAAACAACTAGAAAGATGGTGGCAGTGCATTTGATATGCTTTCTCAATGTTCATGACTGATTTTGGCTTTCGTATGACAAAGGTAAAGACCAGGTCAGAGCAAAGGCCCGGTTCAAAATTAGCCCGCGCCGTGCTGGTGGCCTCAGGCCTGTGCTTTCCGTGTCGTGCTGGGGGGTGGGGGTCTTCAGGCCCCCTCTAGCTCGACTCCTGGGCCACGCAGCGACACGTGGTGAGCGGCAATCGAAGGAGTGTCAAAAATAATGACGGAAACACCTCGGTCATTTCTTAAATCAGGTCAAAAGTCAGGTCGCCAGAGGTCATCAAAGGTCAAATTTAGTCCATTTCAATAATTTTGGAAACTGCCTACGGCTAACTCGATAACCAATGAAGCTACAGCGCCGCGGAAAAGCGCATTCGATAGCCCTTTTACAGACTTTCTGAGCAATGCCCTCAGATTTTACCTCAGGTCAACGGTTTAGCCTCCAGAAGGCAAAAACTGTAAAAAAATAGCCGCTTTCACGAAAAATGTTTTTCGAACATAACTTTGGACTCAAAAGAGTCACGACATTACTTTTGGCAGCATCGAGTTCCTTTCGTCGAGACGCGTCGAATGAATTATTTGTTGATCTTGAAAGGTCATTTTGAAAATTTGACCTCAGATCAAGTTCATGACCTGACCGGGAAGTGTCATGTTACATATCAGTCGAACTGTATCGTCGAGCTGAACACATCTGACGTGTTTTCACCGCTTAAGCGCGTCTCTATCGAAAGTTATAGCCAAAAAACTGCTGATGACCGTTCATGGCCTGAGATGACCTCAGAGGCACACCTAGGGTTCTCAGGCGCATTTTTCCGGTTCAGTGTGTCACGTTTACTCATGAACCAATGTTTGAGAGGGTTTTGAACGACATTGGTTCAAAAGAGGCGCATTTCAAGTTTCCCCCATTGACTTATGATGGAGAGGTCGTAAAATTGACCTGACCTTTGGTCACATATATTAAAAGTCCGAGACATTCATTTTATACATACTGTTACTCCTATTTACCGCTGAAAGTATTTAAGTGCTCGTTGGGTCGGTGTAGCTAAAGCGAGCCTTTGTACTTACTACTTTTTCTGAGGTAAGGTCACTTGACCTGGTGACCTGACCTTGAACGACCCGGGTCTGAAATTTTCACATGTGCGGAGATGATGTATAAACACAAACAGGTGTACTAAAAACGACGGCGCTGCAGACCGCCGTTTCTGAGAGATTCGCGAAAAACCTGAGTGAGAGCGGGGGGGGGGGGGGGTAAATACGCCCCACTCCCAGCACGGCGCGGGTTAACGTCATTTTAATTGAAAATTTGATAGAGACTTTGCATGGGTCAGCTCGACAATACGGATCAACTGATATGCAAAATGACCTTGATCTGAAGTCATATTTTCCAAATTATTTTGAAAGGTCAAATTATAGTGTATTCGCCGCGCCTCGACAAGAGGAACTCGATGCCGGCGAAATCAATGTCTTACCAGTTTTGAGACAAAGGCATTGCAGAAAAAGTTTTGTTCCCTAAGAACGTCAATTGTAAGAGCTTTTGGCCTAATAAGGCAAGTTCTTTATCTCAGGCCAAATCTGAGAGTTAGGTAATCCAGAAAGAACGACAAAATAGCTATTGAATGGAATTTTCTGCGCCGATATAGCTCTTTTCGTTCCCTATATTCGTTTCTATTCGTTCCTAATAATGCGTCATTTTGTAGAGAAAAAGTTGAGATAGGCAACATTGTATGTATGTATGTATGTATTGACGATCAAGAGCAATCCACAATCGGCGTGGCGATTACACTCCGAGTCCGAGCTGGTTGAAGATAACACAAGAAATACCTATACAAGAAAACGCACACACTTACGGATACGAAAATGCACAACGCGAACGCCGAACACGCACATACTTGGTGTAACCCGCACGAAGCCGCGTTCATAACTATACACACAGACTCGTTTGCCTTTCATAGTCCAAGAGTCATGAGGCTAGCTACTATGGCTACTCTGGCTAGGCTTAAGCTCCTTTTTTACAGCACGGGCAAATCTGGCTGGAGGCAACTGCGTTAGCTCGAGGGGGAGAGTATTTAGGAGCGCCGCGGCACGGTAGGCGAATCTACGTTTTCCGGTCTCTAGTCGGGGTCGCGGTAAGTGGTAGAGGTGGTCTTGGCGAGTAGACCTTGCTCGTGTTTGGGAATTTTTGGAAAATAGGGTCGCAATCTCCTCGGGTTCACCTCTCTGGATGGCCTTGTGCGCCGTGATAAGGGTATGGTATTCAGCCATTGTTTTAGGTGCCATCCAGCCGAGTTGGTCCCGGAGATGGGAGACATGATCAAATTTACGGCGACCGAAAATGACTCTAGCGGCAAAGTTAAGAATTTTCTGAATGCGATCGAAGTTCTTTTGGCTACCATTACCGAATACGGAGAGACAGTACTGGATCCGTGACATGACGAGAGCCACCACTAGTGTCTTGGTGACACCGTCGGGGAGATAGTGGCGGACATGGGAGAGGCCAATTAGGAGACCCGTGCACCGGCGACTGAGCTCGGACACATGCGCGTCCCAGGACAGGGTGCCGTCGAAGATAACGCCCAGGTTGCCCACCTGCTTGCATGGCACTAGTTTGGTGTCGCGAAAAGAAACGGTGAAAGCAGGTATGCTTCTCAAATTTTGCCGACTGCCGAAAGCCATGAGCTGAGTTTTAGCAGTGTTTACTTTTAGAGCATTTGCACTGAACCAATGGTCGAGAGACGCCAGTGACGCTTCCAAGCGCGAGATGAGTCCCCTAAGGTCGTTTAAAGGGCCACTCACCAACAATTGAGTATCATCAGCGTACTGGAAGACTGCTGCATCCTCAGAATAAAGTGATAGATCATTGGAAAATACCGTGAAGAGTAAGGGACCAAGTGCCGAGCCTTGAAAGACGCCCATAGAGTTGGGGAGAGGTTGTGATAATACCCGGCGACCGGACTCGTCCTTCAATGACACACTCTGTGTGTGACCCTGGAGATAAGCGGCGAACCAGGATGTCTCTATGCCGTGCATTGCCAATTTAGCGAGTAATAACTCATGGTTGATGACATCAAAACATTTGCTTAAATCAATAAGGCATAGCATAGAGACATCCCCCCTATCGGTGGCGGCCAGGATTTGGTCACTGACGGACAGAAGTGCTGTCTCAGTTGAGTGCCGGGGTCGGAAACCGTGCTGGGTATTGGCCAGAAGATGGTTTTGGGAGAGATAGCGATAGAGCTGTTTGTGAATGACTCGCTCGACCACCTTCATAATGACAGGTACTAAGGAGATAGGTCGAAAATTAGTGGGATCAGATGGGTTTCCAGACTTGAAGATGGGGTGAACTATAGAGTGTTTCCAATGAAAGGGGATATCGGACCTTGAGATGCAGGTGTTAATGATGTGAAGGATAACGTCACCTATAGATGGGAAAGCAGTTTTCAGCATGCGAATGCAGACGCCATCAGACGCACAGGCGGCAGAATTGCGCATATTGAAAACTGTGTGACCGAGTTCACCGAGAGAGATAGGTCTGGGCTTAAATCTACCGGTTACGACCCGCGGCAAACGGCCAATTTGCTCAACAACTGGATTTTGGTCACGGATCTCTGTAGCGACGCGGGGACCCACAGAAACGAAAAAAGAATTTAAAACGTCAGCCGATACATCAGGTTGAACACTAGGTCCGTCTTTCTTACCAGCCACAACCGACCTAATACTTTTCCACACCTTGTTGGGACCCCGCCCACTTATCTCTCTGTGAAGTTCGCCGCGTCGGTCTCGTCGCACTGCGGCCCGGACAGTTCGGTTTAAGTCTTTGTAAACCTCCGACTTTCTACCGAACTGCTGTAACGCGGTACGACGTTGATCCATGATTTTAAGTGTGGCGGGGGTAACTGGTGGTGCAGTAGGATTACGGATGGTAATATTCTTTATAGGTGCGTGATCGTCAAAAATCGGCAGAAATTCGGTCAGGAAAGCATCCCACTGGTCACTTACGTTCGTGGCACTAAACACGCCCTCCCAATCGGCAAACATCAGGTCAGAGTTCAGGGCATCGACATCTATACGGTTGATTGAGCGGGATTGAACAACTGTAGGATTTTTGCGTTGTTTCGGAACGTTAATAGACACACGAAGGAGTTTGTGTGGGCTGAAGTGGCAAAAGGATGCAGAGCAATCACGCACAAGCTCTCTATTTTTAACCATACAGACGTCTAGCAACGAGCCGGAAGTGTACGTTGGAACGGTTACAAGCTGCTCAAGAGAATAATTCGATAAAAAGTCACTGAGGTGTACACGCGCACGAAAACTCTCCTCCTTCAACATATCACAGTTTAAATCGCCACAGATCATAAATGGAATCTTGGGAAAATCAATTAGTACACGCTGTAACTGCGTCTCGAGGTCCGAAAAGTCCGCTCGCAGAGCGGCATCGGTCTGTCGGGGCGGCCGGTACACAGAGCATACAATTAACTGGCGATTTCGTTCGAGCTTGAACAACATCCACCGAGTTTCCAGGAGACTGCCGGGGTGCGGGGATGTGCTCGGTTTGATGGTCACAGTTTTCATATCCGTTTTTGACAGTACGGCGACCCCACCGTAGCCGCTGCCGTCTGGTCGGTCGACTCGGCTGAGAGAATAGCCGGGAATCACGAGAAGTCGATTTGGAGTAGAAGGGCGCAGCCAGGTCTCCGCCAGGAGGCAGGCGTCGAAATCGTGACGGTTTAGTTCTTCGGTGAGTTCTAGTAGTTTTGGCTTCAGGCTTTGAATGTTCAAAACGCCGATCAAAAGACCGGTGTTTGCTGTCTTTGTCAGCCGGCGGGTTTCCGAGATGGTGAGTCGGGCCGGTAGGGTGAGGGTTCTGTGACTGGGCTCTGGTGCGCAGGTCGTCGCGCGGTGCTGCCGGCCGGACCCACATACGACACTGATTGATTGGTGTGCGTGAGCTCTGGTACGGCGGATCAGGTGAGACAGACGAGGGGGTAGGCTGAGCCTGATCCTCTCGGTGACGTCACTAGTCGCGTCGTCCCTGCAGAGCCTGCAGAGCTCGCGTCGTCCCTACATTTGACCTTTGATGGCCTCTGGTGAACTGTCCTTCGACCTAACCTAAAAATGAATGATAGACCTTAAAAAGCGGCTAGTGCGAAAACTGCCTCGGCGGCTAACTTTCAGCTCTCGATCGCCAACCCGTTTTGAGCGATCGTGAAAAATTGTGGATAGGACCGGCCTCCTCCTCGTAAGGAAATGGTTGAATGGGTAGTGGGTACCCATCAAAATAAAGGCGGCGATGGCATGCATTGTACAAATTGCTGAATACATAACTTAATAAGGTAGGTAAAAAGGTACAGTACTCACTGACAGAATAAATGAACTGAATGAATAAACCATTGACTAAATGGATGATGGAATGAATGCATAGATGAATGACTTGAACGAAAGCATGATTGGTTGATCCCGATGATGCAAAGGCGTCTGAGGAATGCAGTGAAGTCGCGCGTAGCTATGCAGCTGTTAGCTGCGACACATTCCTGGAAAATGTATGTATCAGTCAAGTCAGTGAGTCCCTCGCACTGAACTCTATAATGGTCCCTCGCCTCGCATTGAGGCCGGCTCTTTTCCAGGTGGCAGCACAATTGTGCCTAGCGAGCTAGATGGCGCTGAGGCTTCTTTTGTTCGCTGGAAGCACGAGAGGAACGGTCAACACACACCGGCTGATGTGATATGGGGACCCCCAAATCTCAGGCGTGTTGGTTGGGTAGCGTGGCGCACGGTCGCCTATTGTCATGTAACCACTGATGTTGTTGTAACTTCAGTTGTTGTAAAACCTACTCGAACGGCGAATTATTTTGTTCGTCGGCATTTTATTTGCCATACCTATGTGCGAGTACCTATAGGTTGGCTAGGTTCGTAGATGCTAGGTATTCTTTTTCAAGTAGCGTGCCTTTATGTCTTCCAGCACGCACTGGTGGAAACGGGGGATCGCAGGGGACTTTGGCCCAAGTCCTATGACATCCACTTCGTGTCTCGATTATTGTCACAACGTCGATTCTCATGCATAAAAATAAATCAACAATTTTTGCAGCTCCTTGCTTCATCACCCTCTGTTGTCCAGTGTTTAACATGTTGTTTGCAAGTATTCACATCGGACCAATGCGTGCACACTGCCCATACGCTGGGCCTCTGAGGGGTCGGGGGCGGGGAGGGGAGGCGGGTGTCTCGCTGGGTGGTCCCCGTCCGCCGCCCGCCACTGGGTACTCGCCGCCGCCGCCCTAATCGCTCCCCCTATCAATCGGACGCCGAGGAAGCACAATGATGATGGTCGTATTTTCGTGCTGAGCAGGGCTGCGGAGTCGATGGATTTACAGCGACTCCGACTCCGACTCCGACTCCAGCTTTCAAAAACCAACTCCGACTCCGACTCCGACTCCGGGCAGAAATGTCGACTCCGATCGACTCCAACTCCCGACTCCGACTCCGCACACCTGGCAGGGCTGCGGAGTCGACAGATTTTCGGTGACTCCGACTCCGACTCCGGCTGGGGTTTCCAATATCGACTCCGACTCCGACTCCGACTCCGGTCACAGCTGTCGACTCCGACCGACTCCGACTCCGACTCCGACTCCGACTCCGCAGCCCTGGTGCTGAGGCCACCGAGTGCCGCGGCCCGAGAGCGGTGGACACAAACCATTACGGCCCGCGCCTCCTTTGGGAAGTTGTAAAATATCTGGCTCAGGGAGTAATGGTTTCGAGTGCCGCACATACGAATTAGACAGAGTTGTGTTTTTTACCAGATAATATCGACGTACCCATACTTAATCAATACTCAAGTACCTTACTTACTTATACTTAACGTTACTTAGGTGCCCAATTCGGAGGAGAGAATATTGCTTCTATAAGATGTTTATTTCACAAACAAAAGTTAGATGCCTTTTGGAAAAGCATTTCGACGCAACAAATTTTGCCGTCTCCGCTCAGTGGCAGTGCATCACGCAAAGATATTTCAAAGTTACATACTTGACCACCTTGCATATGCGTCGAGGTCAGCAATTTGTCAATGGCATGAAGAGTGCCTAACAATTAAAAGGCGTTCGTTAGTGATCACCAGTTGTCTATAAATCCAATACAGGATGTGTGACTTTTTCTCACACTTTTCTCCAATGTTTCTTCTCCACAAAAGTCTAAATTAATCCAGATGACCCATTTCGTTGCCCCGGTGAATGGCTTGCCTCCACGTCCGGTGACGCTCAGCGCTGTCACGCAGTCATATTTCACCGTTCGCTCCCCAGTTACAGTCATTACTTCTCGCCCTTGACTGTCCCACCCCCTGAATGCTCAGTGTGAAGTGAGCCTTCCCCTCGCCTCCAAACCACCCTCGTCGGGCCCCAAACATTCAGTGGCGCTCCAAACGAGTCTCACCGACAGCGAATAGAGATATACGGACGGCGGACGTCGCAGGAAGCGATGGCAGACATTCCACGGGCGGCGACTTTTCAGAGACGGCTCCGTTTCCGCCGCGGCAAAGCGCAGTTTCATCGCGACCCGGTTTTCATCGTTGGCGAGCGTCGATTGTCGGCGGCGATTAATTGCCACCGGTGCGCCATTGACGTCGCCGGCCGGCTGGTGCGGCGCCGCGGCGCGATTGTCGCGGCCGCGGCGCGTCACAAAGGTGGCACAAAAGTGGCGCGCCGGCGCGGCGGCCGTGTATTCACGCGGCGCCGGTAATAGTGGCGCGGATAAAGCACCGGTGACGAATCGGCGCCGCGCGCTGGCCAGATGAACCCATCTTGACGCGGCGGCGCGTCACCTGCCGCCGCCGCGCCAAAATGGCCGCGTGTTGTGACCGCGCCGCGATGGATGGTGCCGCGCCGCTATTGTGACGATTGTGACGCGGCGCGCGGCGGTCCGGCCGTGGGAAGGTGAAGAGCCGCGCCGCCGCACCGGGTCGACTCATGGGGGCGAGCGGACTCCGATACACGCGAGTTACCGCTTGACAGGAATATCAAGCAAGTGACCCGTGGGTGCAGCAATTATTGAAGAGGTAAACTCCTTCATGGAAACCGTAGACCTTTGGTTATCATGACCACCTGACGTGATGTCTGACCTGTAATCACCTCGTGTAACCGCTGACCTAATGGCACCATTTTGTTATTCGAACCAGAAGTGTGTCACACCAGGAAAGGAACCTGAGGCATGGATTAGAGATTTCCTGGATTGGCAACTCTCCGTCGGCGCCTTTGATGTAAGCGACCACGGCTGGCCACCTAGCGGCGGAGTGGTGAAGCTTCGTGAGATAGGACGGCGGAGGGTGGGACGCCAAACCCTATGGTAAACTGCGGGCCAGGATCGATCGAATTTAGGGATTGAACGGCTGGGTGCGGTGTGTTAAAACGAGCTTATGGTATCGGGAACGTCCAATAAGTCCATATTTGTCCTTAACGAAGTAATCGGGGCATCAAAGTAGGACATTTGGCCTCGGGTAGAGGACATGCGCGCGCAGTCGCCAAGCTCTTATGCCGGAGTAGAATGCACGCATGGACATCTCTTGAAAACACACCGTTCCATCTTTTCCATCGTAAGAATAGTCAACTCATTTTCCTCCACGCCTCAACCCCCTGATTCAGGTTGGACGGGCAAGTTTATCCCATGCGGGCAGGCGGCAGCTCCATCGGAGCACACCCGTAGCCGGGTGCAATGAGTGTTTGGGGGGCTGGGCAGGCTGTCCAATTGGATGGACTCAGCACTAACGGGCTCTTCTTGCTTAGGCACGTCGAATGCTATATTCTTTGCTTTGGTAAGGTCAACGATCGGGTGTTGACCTCAGGTGAGGGTAAAGCCACTTGGGTCACGAAGTTGATCGAAGGAGGTTGTATTGTATACCTATTATTCGATTCGATAGGTATTAATCTGAGTCCATTGATGGCTTTCGCGACTCGCTAACTCGATTTGATAGGGACTAACTGACGAAGAGCTTATTTGCCTTCCTGACGTCACGCAAGGTTAAATAAATAATGCAAATGTTAAGCATCGTACCTTGCACGGACCGTACCTATAGTCAAGATTTCATGCGATTCGCATGCGAGATTCCTAGTCTTAGATCTTTTTCGGCGCCAAAATAACAGTTTCCATAGTTCCCCGCATTGACTTACCTAGATACTTATAATGGTGAGGTCATGTTAGCGACCTGACCTCAGGTGCCCTTTAAGAAAAATCCGATATATACAAGTGAAGAGGTTTTGGGACTGGGAACAGGGCTGCGGAGTCGAAGTCGGAGTCGACAGTTCTGACCGGAGCCGGAGTCGGAGTCGGAGTCGATTTTGCCAACAGGAGCCTAGTCGCCGAAAATCCATCGACTCCGCAGACTGCATGGACGGAGTTCTATAGCCTTGGTATGGACCTGGAAAGGCTGCAAAGAGTCGGCGTCGAAGTTAAAGTCGGTCGGAGTCGACAGATCTGCCCGGAGTGGGAGTCGAAGTCGGAGTCGGAGTCATTGAAAACCAATGGACTCTGCACTCTGCAGCCCTGCTAAGTTTCATCTTTCTGTGAAAATGATCTGGCACTGAGGGCGTTGCGAAGTTGCGGCATTGAACTACAATTTCAGGACCGTGCAGAATTGCAGAGGTTTACGTATGACGTTATAGGTCAGTGACCTGACCTGAAAATGTGGTTGGTTTCACAATTTGAATCAAAGGCCTGGTGTGGGGTTCCAAGTTTCAGCTATTTATCCCCAGCGCGATCCGATCAATCGCGAAAAACCGTCAGGGTTGGGCGACCCTTGAGTGACCCGCCCCCTCCCCGTCGGCCGGCGAGGGTTAAGATGTTCAAGTTAAATCTTTCTCAGCTCATAAAGATCATGGAAAACAGTGCTGTTATCCTCTATCAGTTGAACTTCGAAGGTAAACTGCTCAAAAACCACCCAACCACCCCGTCCCATCATTGGAACGCATAGCTGCCAAACACCGGCGTCCTATCTGGAGTTGGCGCATGCGCACTGCGATATTTGGTCGCGAATCGGGGGAGAGTTGCCAATCCAGTAAATACCTCATCCATGCCTGAGGCCAGTTTTACCAACAGCGAACTAGCCGTCTGCCGCTATTTTTACTTTTAAATAGAAGTCTCTTTCAAAAACATCTCCGAAGAGTTCCAACTTTGTTTCGTAATGTGCCTTATGCCTATCCTTGACCTAAGCCCATGCGGACTCTTCATAGTATCACGCTAACTACTCTTTTCCTCTAACGATCGCGCTGGCTCACCACCAAGCGTGGCCACTCTCCCATCCCTTCCCACCACTCTCCCATCCCTCCCCATCCCGCCACCCTTCCCTCCCCCTACCCTCTCCCACGGCGTCCCGGCGACACTTTTGATACAGTTAATTTACCTGAGGGCAGGGTGCCCTTTGTGCCGCCCCCGCATTGTGTCTCGGCGCCGGCCGTCTACACCATTGTGCGTGTGTCGCAGGTGATTTTTTGTCGTATTGTGTTGTCGGGAGGCGGCACAGCGAGAGAGGTCGGCTGGGGTCGAGGGGGGTCACCACGGGGGTGTGGAGAGTGGTAAAGGGTCGGATTCATGAAGCTCAGAGGTTGCTGTGCGTTGTAGTCTGTAGACGTTGGCGGTTGTGAATGTTGGATGATTTGTTGACGACTGACGGCAGCTGACCTGATGAGCAGGATGGCAGCTGCCAGCTTGTATGAAAAAAGACCTGATCTAGTGCTGAAAACAAGTCGATTAGTCACTGAAATTAATTAACAAATAGATCGCGCTTTGTACATCGCTGATAAAGGCAACCCGCTCGTTAACATTCAGAGGTTTATGTTCGGGAGTATCTAAATCAAATAAAAACTCATTTTGTTTGAATCTAAAAGTTTCTCTTTCTCTAGTGGCCTATCTCCTATACCAATTTGCATGCCTACACCCACTCAGCTTCCTCCACGCTCCACATCCCACTGATTACGGTGATGAACGACGCTGCCATATCCGTCTCTGAGCTCCCGGCTGCCATATGACGCCGCGCCGCTCGTCGTCACACCATGTCGGGCCGTGTCGTACCGTGTCGTACCGTGTCGTAGTGTGTCGTAGCGAGTCACAGAGATACGATCTGGGCCGGTGCTGGTTTCTTCCCACGGGTATGAGGGCGGCTCACGGTGCTATGGTCCGACGGCGGCCGGACATCTCACGGTGGCTACTCGGCCAACTCCCAGAGACCAGCGAGAGCACAGACATGTCGACTGAGTGCTTTACTTTACTTGCAGATGAGCGGAGACCGCACCCCGCGTGCCACGCGCACCACGCATTCTCCGGGCAGACGCCATGCCGAGTGGAGACGCGCGCCTCCTCGCACACAACCCGTCCACAGAGGGGCTCGCCGCGGCGTATAAATGGCCGGGTAAACAGGGGTCAGTCGGGCCAGTACCGTCCACCGCGCCTAGGAATGTAATCAGTGGCCTGATCAGCCCGCAAATTCCGACCGCCGTGCCTTGTTTGGACTAGATTCCAAATTGGACACAGTGGGTCATGACTCGTGAAATATGTCCGGGTGGTTAGGCTGTGCATCTTCTGGCCTAAAAAGGCGTCCGTTTGTTTACAAGGTGATCAGTGATTATATTCTAGAATGGTAGTGCCTTATCCGTTTAATAGGTTGTGGGTACTAAACAAATGATGCAGTGCTGAAAACATCAACGGGAAAGGGCGAATTAGCTGCCATCAACCTTACCATCTGTCCAGCTTCATTGATGCAATAATACACACCAAGCGTCACCATTCGTGCAGTCGCTGTCCCCAGGAGCTAGCGACTCATCCGCAAACGCAACCGAAACAAGCCTTGCGTCTGGATGGAATAAAGTATTTTTTGTCCATTGTGTACAGCACAGTGTATATTATAGTGTACAGCGTCCATTGTGTTTTATGGCATTTCTATGTCGAAATCGCTTCACTTTAACTGTATTGTATTGTATTGTATTGTATTGTATTGTATTGAACAATCATGAGCGATCCACATTCTGAAAGTGCGTGGCGATTACTGCTCAGAATCCGTATCCGCGGTTACTAATCTAAACATTCACAGCATTCACACATTCACTCACGTCAAAGCACGAACAGAGACACTTTCGTAGTACCACAGGTACAACTCACTGTTGGTCAGCGACGACCAGTTGATGCCCCGTCCACTATCGCGGCAATAACAGATCGGGCAAAGGGGGCGGGAGACAGCTGCGACAGCTGAGTTGGGAGACTATTGAGTAGAGCAGCGGCTCGATAGCCGAACCGCCGCCTACCCGTTTCCAGCCGTGGTCGCGGAAGGTGAAAGAGGTGGTCTTGCCTGGAGTGTCTCTCCCGGACAGCGCTGTTTGTGACGAACATGGTTGCCAATTCCTCGGGTTCGCCGCGCTGAATGGCTTTGTGGGCGATAACAAGGGTTTGGTAATCAGCCATATGACGCGGGGACAACCACCCGAGCTTTTTTCGCAGGTCAGAGACATGGGCAAATTTACGGCGACCGAAAATGACTCTAGCAGCGAAGTTCAATTTTTTTTTGGAGACGATCGAAATTTTTTTGGGACCCATTGCCATAAACTGAGAGGCAGTACTGGATGCGTGAGATAACGAGTGCTGTCACGAGCGTTCTAATGATGCCATCCGGGAGACTGTGGCGCGCATGGGAGAGACCGATCAACAGTCCCGTACACCGGCGGCTGAGTTCGGAGACGTGAGCGTCCCAGGATAGAGTACTGTCAAAAGTGACGCCCAGGTTCCCCACCTGCGCGCACGGCTGCAACGCTGCGTCACGGAACGATACCCTGAAATCTGGCAATTTGCGTAAATTTTGACGACTGCCGAAGACAATGAGCTGTGTTTTACTGGCGTTGACCTTCAGGGCGTTAGCGCAGAACCATTCGTTGAGTGACGCGAGCGAAACCTCCATGCGCGAGATGAGAACTCCAAGGTTCCTGGCAGGACCGCTAACCAATACTTGGGTGTCGTCGGCATATTGAAAGACTACTGCACCACCCGCGTACAGCGATAAGTTGTTAGAGAAGATGGTGAAAAGTAACGGCCCTAACGCAGAGCCCTGGAAGACACCCATGGTATTAGGAAGAGGCCGAGACAGCACTCTACTTCCGGACCCATTTTTCAACGACACGCTCTGGGTGTGTCCATGAAGATAGGCGGCGAACCAGGAAATTTCGATACCGTGCAGCATAAGTTTTTGCATCAGAAGCTCGTGGTCTATCACGTCAAAACATTTACTAAGATCGAGAAGGCATAGCATTGAGATCTCCCCCCTGTCGGTGGCGGCCAGGATGCGTTCAGTGACAGACAACAACGCGGTTTCAGTAGAGTGCCGGGGGCGGAAGCCGTGCTGTGAGGATGCCAGAAGGTGATTATGAGAGAGATAGATGTAGAGCTGCTGATGGACAATGCGCTCAACCACTTTCATGATTACAGGAACCAGGGAAATGGGCCGGAAGTTTGCGTGGTCTGAAGGATTGCCGATTTTGAACAGAGGGTGAACTATGGAATGTTTCCATGAATCGGGGATATCGGATTGAATTAAGCAGGTATTGATAATATGCAGGATGACACCACCAATAGCTCGGAATCCGGCTTTCAGCATGCGAACGCAGACACTGTCGGTACCGCAAGCACGCGAGCTACGCATGCTGAAAATCGTCCGCTCAAGCTCGGCAAGTGTGATTTCTCGAAGTTGAAAACTGCATGCGCCAACACGGGTAAGACGTACATTCAAATCGGTAGGTGCGTTTTGGGCTCGGATCTCGGCAGCGATACGAGGACCGACGGATACAAAGAAAGAATTTAAGTCATTGGCAGATAGGTCAGGCTGAACATCAGAACCATCCTTCTTACCGGCAACCACCGACCTGATACATTGCCAAACTTTGTTGGGGCCCCGTTCCCCGATTTCCCTCTGTAGATTTACCCGCCGGTCGCGACGCAAAGCCGCCCGGACAGAGCGGTTAAAGGTAGACTGCCACCTTTTTTCCACAAAACGGTTTTCACTAGAGCTGAGCCACCTATGTCCCAGACTGAAGTCGGTTTTCCGAAATTCGAACCCGTTTGCGAGAAATCGGAGACCAAAGTTCAGTTTGATGCCATTTTTTAGTCCAAGAAAACCGACATCTCTACTGTTTATCGATAACTTTGAAACATGAATTTTCTTATCTTTTGGTAAATATATGTCAAAACTTTGATTGTTTCGAGATCAGAGAAGAATTTTGGAGTGTCAAAATAAAAGTTAAACTTATATATTCAGTAGTTCATTTTTCCAAAAAAGTGTGGGAAATGGGGTTTAACATGGGCCAGACCCATTCCAAATGAGCCATGATTTTTAAATGTTTTACGAACTTAAATGCAAAATAAATTTAACATGGCCAATTTCTTATGAAATCATATATTAGTAAATCATAAAATACCTTACTTTTTCAAATAAAATGTAATAATCTTATGACCTTGAAGTCTAGTGATGTGTAAACATTGTCGCTAGACATTAACCGATTGATAATTGTATGATAATCGACAATTTTTTCGCGATTCACGTGATGATACTTTGTCAGGTGAATTATAAAATTTTGTTTTGTCCAGGGAATAAATCATAGGCCGATCTGATAAAACTTTTTGAAGGTGGCAGTCTTCCTTTAAGGTTTTTGTACTCGCTCGAGTTGCGGCCTAAATGGCGGAGCGCAGCGCGACGTTGGGACATGATATCTCGAGTCTCGACTGCCTATAGTATATGATAGCATTATGATTGTTACGTGTCTTTCTTAGGTTTGCAATGCCTATCTCAATAAGCATCATTGTAGCACTTCGGACGTGCATTCGAGCCCATCCATAAAAGAAAGCTAGCAAATGATTTCATGCCATCTTTTGCCAAACAATTTATGGCTCGTTTTTGTTCAGCCATGGTAATTAATTGCGGCGATTTTCATGGGCAATTTATCTGAGCGTTTTTGTTCCTAGGTAGAATCCAGTAGCAGTTCCGAATCGCCGCGGGAGATAGCCGACTGACCCCTGCTACATGGTAACCATGGCAACCGGCTCGCCCACATCCGTAACACAGGTTATGCGATTTATCAGGTTTCAGTTTCTCCTTTAGAGATCGATCGAATCTTTTAGAAGGCGAAGTGAACCAGGTAAATCCCATCAATTTCTGGCTTCTGTTTTCCAGCGTAACTGCAGAGAAATAAGAGTGCGTCGATCTTTGTCTTGGAGAGGTTAGTTCATGAAACGGTCAGTTAATGTCCCTCACCAGGGAGCTGCCCAGTGTCTGGTTGTAGCTCAGAAGTGTATGATGCCTTATCATGTTATAGCATTAGATAGCACTTTATGCTGCTTACCGATAACTGTACCTAGTATTTACTACTTTGTCGCTTAATTGGTGCGCACTATGCTGAAATGGATTTAAAACACAAATTGAGTAGCAATCTATAAATACAACTAAAGCGATTTAAATATTGGCTCCGTTCAACAAAAATGTCAGCTCGTTCCTTGCAACTTCTACCACATTCATTTGAGTAACTACTCTTACGCTGACCGTGCGGGCCCACCGCGGCCACTGGGTCTTCTGGGCGGGCCACGGGAGCGCCTCCCTCCCGCCCCGGGGGCAGTTCTGCGGTCGGCAGCCGTCCGAGCCGTCAGGCCGACATTGCCGTGTCCGCCCTCCGCCTTGTTTATGGCCGATACCCTGTCATTTTCCAATTAGTGGCGGCATTTGGAGCGCTCGCTCGAAGCCGCCATCAGGCTGCCCACGCCACGCCAGAGCGCGTAATGTGCACCCTTCCAGACCCTTGTTTGTTTTTAGACGACAGTGATTTTTTGCATGGGATAATTGTTTGTGGGTGAGTCGCGTCACGCAGATAGGTTACTTCTTGGGCCCGTGAAGGGGTTGAAACAGGAGTGTGTGTTTGGGTGAGATGTACAGTCTGTCTTAAAAGTACCGCGCAAAGTGACGGTGGATCCATCGAGCCTGACTGAGCAAGGGCCTGCTAAATTTGGGTCACTGAAGCAACTGACATCCTTATCCATTCCCTAGGTCAATTGGTCGGTGACTTTTAAATTAAAACAGGCCCTTTCTCAGTCAGGCTTGATGGATCCACCACCACTTTGCGCGGTACTTTTAAGACAGACTGTACATAGGTGCAGTTAATTTCGCAATCAACCGCGTTTCCAGAGACCAGACAGAAACAATCTGATGAGTGATTAAAACACATGAAATAAATCCAAATGCAATCATTTATTGATTCGGCTCATAGCTGTTCACATTTACACGAACATGGCTAAGATTGAAACACGCTTGACCAATGACACTTGATCCTGAAAGCGTATTACGTTTCAATGATAAGCGTAAAGACATCGCAATTAAGTTTATCATAATCAATAATGCCATTTCTGGCCAGCATTCCTTGCCATCTATACCAGTCCAGCCTCCAGTCAGTTTTAGATCCTGCCACGGCTGCTGTTCTCCACGGCGCGAGTCTAGTTTATCGTACAGCCAACAGGTGGCACTGTAAGTAGTTTATATTGCCGTTTATCCTAATCCGGATAATACGGACACCATTGTCACACACGTGGGGGCCTTATCATAGCCGCATATTATAGCACCACTAATGGCCCTGTATCGATACAAACGCTAATCCGGCAAATCCTGAGCGGGACTTAATTGAAACGTCCCCCTAGCGCAAACATACACGACTTTAAAGGGAGATTACGTCTCGTGGGGACAAAATTAGCTACTCTGGTGGGGTGGAGAAATAAACGTGAATAGGGGCGCGGGCTGGCCATCGATTTTGACAGGGGAGAGCTGGTGATATTGTGTTCAGATCCATTTATTATTGGTGCCAATCGGAATTTCTTTTCTTGGAATTCCAATTTTGTCCAATTCCAATTTGGAATTTGGACGGAATTATTAACATTTTTTGGAAATTAATCGGAACACAAGGCCTTTAAAATTTAAAATTTTAAAACGGAGGCCTTTAAAACGCTTTTAAACACTTTTAAAATTTATGCAAAAAATGCAAAAATCGTTAAAAATTGGAATAGCCCCCGCTTTGGACAAAATTGGAAATTTACTTGGCAATTTCTTGGAATTGGATCGGAATTGGAATTGAAATTTCATGAAATTGGCACCACTACCATTTATAAAGATACTGAAAAGTGATTAAGATTGTTACTTTTAATGCTCGCGCCGAAATCGGATTTTGGTGTTGCACGCAACTGCTCAAGGCATGAATACTGATAGCTACCGTAAATATGTGTCTGTTTGGGTCCTTTTCCATTTACTATTTTTTAATTCTTCGAAGAAGATGAAGAAGTATAACTGATAATGCAATGCATTGGCGAGATGTTTGTATCGTTTAATTACGGCAGAAAGGATGCATAAAATTATTGCCATCATAATTCCAATTCCGTGGTAAACTTAGCATTGGCACATTCATAACCTTACCAATAACATTTCATATTACAATATACCAGTTCCAGACAATGTAACATCCCATTATGCGTTTTTCGGTCGCCACTGTTCCCTCTGCCCCTCCCACCTCATCCCGAATAGTTTGCGTGTGTTTGACAGAAATTACAGCGGCTGTCGATGAGGCAGCTAATCCCCTGTCCCCTCATATGTCCACGCACGCTTCCCACACCCGAACGACAACAAAGCTGCATGCGTGGCACGTGCCACCAGTCACCAGCACTCCCTTCCTCATCATCCGATCGCCGAGGCTGCCACGCCGCTGACAGTTCTCATCTCGCCTCTATAAATGTCTCCATTTATCTGCGTTGATATAATATTTGTGCCCTGCCGATGCTTGTCTGCCCGTTTTGCCCCTCCCCCCCAAACATATTAACTCCGCGTTCGATGTCTCTCGGACAACGAAGATTCTACGTCGTCCGGCCAATCACGTTCAAGGTCAGTGGGGGCCTGGCTACGGTTATGGAAGGTGATTGGCCGAATGACATAAAATCTTCGCCGTCCGAGAGTCATCGAACGCGGGGTTAGAGATCGCTTGTCTCTAGCTCGTATATCAGTGTGTTGTCGCTTCTAGCGGTCCCTGCTTCATGACCCTTTGTGTGCGCTTCCACTTTTGAGCGCCAGTCTGTGTGTGCACTGTGCACACCTTCCACGCCCGTTTGTATGGCACCACTTCCTTGCAGTCCGTTGGCCGTTTGTGTGTGCTGTGTGCTACCATTTCCCCGCTATTCTTTACCCGTTTGTGTGCGTTCGCGGACTCGTCCGTCCAGGCGCGGACTTCAGTGTCGAGTGTTTGCTGTGGCGGCTGGAAGGGAGGACCTGAAGAGGCCGGCACTTCACCGCTGTTTGAGGACATGGAGCCGGCGTGACGGATACTAGATCGACAAACATTGCTGTTGGCTGCGCTCGAAACGACGCATGTAAAAGGACGGCGACGTTGCGGAGGGTCTGCTGCTATTCGGCCATACAAAGGCATGGATAATGTGGACCAACAGCCATGTTGACATTAGTGGAGTAATGACATGGGAAGGACGGGGTGGATCAAGGATCGAAGGTGGGATGTTTATAAAAAAGATTTGCGCCACAGTTGTCTGACATGTCAAGGGTGTTAACCTAATCAATAAAAACTGTCCCATAAACTGCCAAAATTAAAATTCATATGAATCATTTAAAGTGACACTTTATTTGATTTTCACGTAAAGCAACTATAGGTATGTACAGGTCTCGCGAGATTAAGCGGTAGGTTTTGCACTTTTACATTTCCGGTTATATCTCAGAAACTAATCGATCTACGATGAAGCCATTTTACACGATAATGGCCGGCTTGTTACCCAACAAGTCGATCGCATCTTCAACACTTAAAAGCTTAAGACGACGAAGATATAGCCTGAAGTACACTAAATTTTCTAGGTGCAAAACCTACCGCTAAAACCCGCGAGACCTGTACGGGGACCCGCAGTTGCTACTGTACAGCGACCCTGAGTAAATTGTCCCAGCACCCTCACAGGGAACAACGATAAGCTGTCAGAGGGCACGCACAGAAAACCTCAGCTGCTCTTGTGCAGGGACCGGCAGTCGATATCAATGTTATCGGTTGTTACTGGACAGGACAGACGGCTAGAGTTGGGGTTCGTGTACAATAGCAACTGCGGGTCCCCGTACCTACAGACTTGCACCGACATAAAAACAACCAAAGCGGAAATAATTGGGTACGTTTCATTATCACGTACCCATCGGATTGACGTTGAGTCTTCAAGCTAGACCCTGGATTATTAAATACCACAGCTTGCCAATATTTTCGCCGTATCTATTCATAACACTACGCATTTGCAGGTCACCGTGTCCCTTCCCAGCTCCATCATACACTTCCAGGCCATCACTCATAACAGCAGCCCCCGGCCTCTCCTTTGAATGGTCAGTACGGGCGGTCGATCTTTGGTCACTGCTCCTCTCCCTCCCATGACCGGTCACGCCGCACCTTCCAACCGTCCACGCTGCCCATTCTCATCCCTCTGTCTCCTCCCCCTCTCTCTCCGTTGTCCTAGGCGGCAGCTGTCCGGACGACGCGTTGGTCTGTTTTCGTACGACTGACCCGGGCTCCATACATTGCCCGGATCGGTCGTATGTGCTCCGCTCAAAGCGGGGGCGGCGTGGCAGGGCACAATACGACGGGACACCGGATGGACCCGGCCTGTGAATACAGCGGCTCGGAGAGAGGAAAGAGGGAGGAAGAGAGAGAGAGAGAGAGAGAGAGAGATAGAAGAGAGAGAGAGAGAGAGAGCGAGAGAGAGAGAGAGAGCGAGCGAGAGAGAGAGAGATGGACAGAGAGACACACAGAGCCAAGAGAAACA